>NC_056739.1:497142833-497226716 GCF_019279795.1 Protopterus annectens
AATCAGTGCTCCTCAAGGCCTTTGGGGCTCAGCCCTCCGCCTCCTGGGTGTCTCCGCCCTTCGACGAGCTTCTGGATTTAGTTTGTCGAAGGGCGTGGGAACACCCGGATACCGTGGAACCAGTCCCTTCTCGCCCAAACAAATTCTTATCTGCTCCCCGAGAAGGAGTTCCTTACTAAAGGCGTGGCTGTAGATGCCATGGTGGTGGCATCTGCTACACAACAGGACGTGGCAGAGGCTTCAACGTCCATCCATCCTCCTAATAAGGAGTCTAGGAGTATGGATAGGCAGGAAGCGCACCTTGACTTCAGCGGCCTTTACTTTAAGGTCTCTGAATTATTTGGCACATTTTACCAGGCTTCAGAGGGATCTGGTCAAGGAGTTGTCAGACTCCTCTCGGGTAACCTACCTGAGCAGCTAGCCCAGTCCGTTAGCTCTCAGTTGGCTATCCTTACGCCAATTGCTAACTCGTCCATGAGGCTCATTTCTTATGCGGCCGAGGGCGGGTAGAGCGGCAGGCACAGGCGTTGCTCACGAGACAAGCCTGGCTCCGCTTGTGTCAATTTGCGGAGGCCTTCAAGTCTTCCTTCGCCGACGCTCCCTTTGATGGGTCCTCATTGTTTGGACCCAAGGTGAAAGACACCCTTACCCGCTGTGAGCAAGAGGGAAAACGTTATCTGCCGAGGGGCCCGTTATTCCACTCCCTTCGGCCTTACCCCAAGGCCAAAGGAGGGGAAAATGTGGTTCAAAATCTCAAGTTTTTTTTCCCAACAGCAGGAAGATTCCCCGTCCAGAGGCAGAGGACGGGGAAATTTTTCAGGGAGACGCCGTCCCAGAGGCGGCAGAGGGCCCCGCAATTCTGGAGACCGCGAGTCCTTTCGTGGCTCTTCAGCCTCCCATACAACATGAGGGATTGCCCGGCTGTGCTGCTCCGGAGCCAGTCGGGTGTCGTTTTGCCAAGCACCTAGAAGCCTGGGAGTCAATCACTCAGGACAGATGGGTGCTTCGGTTAATTGCCGGAGGTTACACCATCCCATTCAAGTCCTCACCCCCTCCGTCCAAGAGAATCCCGGACCCACCACCCAGTCAAAGGGAAATAGCAGCCGCAGAAGCTTCAAAGCTGCTAGAAAAGGAGTCATCCAACCGGTCCCCACAGACCAAATCGGATCAGGAAATTACTCCAGGTTCTTTTTAGTGCCAAAAAAGACAGGGGACCTGAGACCAATATTGGATCTCAGCAAACTAAATCTATCCGTCACGAAATCCAAATTCCGAATGGTCACGTTGCAATCCATTCTCCCGTTGTTGGAGAAGGATGTTTGGATGTGCTCCATAGACCTCAAGGACGCCTATTATCACATACCGATACATCAGGCGTCCAGAAGGTATCTGCGCTTCAGCCTGGGAACCAGTCATTACCAATTTTGTGCTCTGCCCTTTGGTCTCACCACAGCCCCCAGGGTGTTCACCAAGTGCTTGGCAGTAGTGACGGCTCACCTGAGGAGTCTTGGATTCCAAGTGTTTCCCTATCTCGACGACTGGCTCCTGACTGCCACCACCAGGCATCTACTTATGGACAACCTCAAAGCCACCATCTGCCTGGGTGTTTCCCTAGGGATTACATTCAATTGGTCAAAGTCTGTCTTGCTGCCCTCTCAGCGCATAAAGTTTATAGGAGCAGAGATAGACTCAAGATTGATGCGTGTCTTTCTTCCTGCCGAAAGGATTCGAACTTTACAGGGCCAAGTTCTAGCTCTGATATCAAGATCCAAAGCCCCAGCCAGGATGGTCCTACAGGTTCTAGGCTCAATGTCTGCCACGGTACTTTTAGTTCCTCTAGCAAGGTTACACATGAGGATTCTTCAGTGGCTCTTATCAACTCAATGGTCCTTCCAAGATCTTCCCTCAATCATCACATCATGATTACGGAAATATGCAAAAGGGACCTTCGCTGGTGGCTTCAGACATCCAACTTGGATCAGGGAAAACCCTTTGTTCTCCCTCCAGGGGTTACCCTGACGACAGATGCCTCCCAGATAGGGTGGGGGCATTGTCTGGGCAGGCTAGTTCAGGGATCCTGGCTTCCGGACGAAGCTCTTCTCCACATCAACGTGTTGGAGATGAGGGCTGTACTTCTATCCCTACAGGCCTTACACAAGTTCCTTCCTCAGGGCATCATCGCCATCCACACAGACAACATGTCGGTGGTTTGGTATCTGAACAAACAAGGAGGGACCAGATCGTATCCCCTTTGCAGAGAGGCCATGAGAGTGTGGGAATGGGCTGTAGCTACCAACCGCTTTTGGTAGCGACCCACATCCCGGAAAGTCAAATGTATTGGCGGACAAATTAAGCAGGACAATTCTCTCTCCTCACGAATGGTCTCTAAACCACAGTAGCAGCCCAGGTTTTCAAGAGATGGGGACGCTGCTGCGACCTATTTGCGACTCCACAAAACACCAAGTGCCAAAGGTTCTTCTCCTTGATTCCACATCAGGAAGTACCAGCCATGGATGCTCTAGCACAACCTTGGCCAACAGGGTTGCTTTATGCCTTCCCTCCAATTCCACTCCTTCCCAAAGTTATTCAAAAAGCTTCTCAGCTAGGGTCTTCAATGATTCTGATTGCCCCATACTGGCCTCGTCAGATATGGTTTCCTTACCTGAAAAAGCATGCAGTGGACGATCCGTGGACCTTAGACATGATCCCGGATTTGCTAATCCATCAGTCGGGACATTGGCATCAGTCCCTTCAATCTCTGAAATTGACAGCTTGGCTCCTCCACTTCCGACCTTAGTTAGAAGTCACACACTAGACCCGGAAGTTGTTCACATTTTATCTTCGCCCACAAACCTACCACTAACAAATTGTACCTCAGTAAGTGGAAGAGGTTTGCTATCTGGGCTCAACTCAAGGGCTTAGACCCTATCACTGCTCCTGTCCCAGAAGTTTTGAAATTCTTAACATCCCTATTTAATCAGGGATCTTCTGTCTCAACTATTAAAGTTCAACTAGCTGCTATCTCTAAATTCCATGAATCCACGGATCCTCCTTTGATGAGCAGCAGGTTATGCAAAACATTCATTAAAGGTGCGAGCCTGTTAAGACCACCAGTTTTCATCCTGCACCTCCGTGGGATCTTGATTTGGTGCTGCGCGCATTAACATCTCCCCTTTGAACCGGCTGCTACATGCGAGTTAAAATATCTGTCATGGAAAACGGCATTTTTAGTGGCTATTACTGCAAGAAGGGTCTCAGAGCTTCAAGCCCTGTCTATTAAACCACCGTATTTGATTTTCCACAAAGATAGAGTATCACTTAGGCCTAATCCATCCTTTGTCCCAAAGGTCTGCTCTAGTTTCTGTCTTCAACAATCTCTAGAACTACCAGTTTTCTTTCCAAAATTCTCTAATGAAGCAGAATACACTCTCCATAAATTGGATGTTCACAGGCAATTACGCTTCTATTTAGACAGGACTCAGCAACCGTAAGTCAGACCAGTTGTTTGTGTCCTTCTCAGATAATAAATTGGGCCAAACCATCACAAAAGCTACAATCTCAAAATGGATCAGAGATTGCATAACTCAGGCCTATTCTTCTTGAATAAGCAACTTGCATCATCTATCAAAGCTCATTCTACCAGAGCTATGGCTACTTCTATAGCTTTTCATTCCAAGCTCGCTATTTCGAAATTTGTGCTGCGGCTACTTGGTCCAACCCGCACACTTCATTTCCCACTACAAATTGGATGTGGCATCTAAAGGACGAGCTTCATTTGGTTCCACGGTACTCAGGAGTGTTTTCCAGTGAGCCACCCAGGATTCAGGTGCTAGGACGCTGTCCCATCATTCAGAATGTAGGCGAGATAGGATCACATAACATCTTTTAGTTATGTACTCACCATAACTTCAGATGTTTGGGATCCATCTCGCCTACATTCCTGATACCCACCCTCCTTCCCCCTGCCTTGCAGATCAGAAGAGATTGAACGGTTTTGACCTCTACTGTTTTTATCTTGTTTCATCTGACGATGTTATATAAGCAGGGTATGCATGTGTGCATGTATGCGGACAAACTAGATCTGGGGGACTGCTGGTGGTGCATCCTGGGATATAGTAAGCTCAGCCAATAAGAGACTTCGCTCTTTGGCATAAGCGTGCCGAGTCGGAGCCGAGGGATCGGCTCCGAACCCATCATTCAGAATGTAGGCGAGATGGATCCCAAACATCTGAAGTTATGGTGAGTACATAACTAAAAGTTTTTCTCCACTGATGTCCTTCCTAAAGAGGTATATCCAACATGAGACCTCTGTTTATATGTGTTGGGGTATGTAGGTGTATGTGCGCACAAGTAACTCAGACTTTCTCACCGCCAATCCCCCCCTTTACAATTTCCAAAGGAAAAGAATGGATAGACTTCTCCCAGAGCTTATGTAAGGCAATCATGGTCCTCATTTCTCTGATGAGAAACAGGATCTGGATTCTTATCACTCCGTGGATTATTCCTCACAGATGCAGTGCCCTGAACAGCTTTCCTCTGATGAAGGGGACTCCCTCTCCTTTGACTGTCCCCTACTGAGGAGGCCTTTTTTGGGTTAACCATCCAGAACATGATGAGGCCTTTTACATGATAATCTAAACAAATCTCAGATGCTCTAGAGATGATATAGTCTCCTGGAAAAGGGCACTCCAGCCCCCATTCCAGTCCCTTCAGTACTAAATGTGCATTAGGATGCATTTCAATGTACTTCAACTGCTGATTCTTATGCTCCAGCACCCAAAGCACAAGACATATTCTACAGGATGCCTGATGAACTAAAATACCTGTACAAGGATCCTGTAGCTGACCCAGCTGTTCTCTCCCTATCCTCAGACATTCCTTCCAGACTGCTCTCCAGTGTGAATACCCTCCCTGCTGACAACGATAGAAAGGCTATAGATAGGGTGGGGTAGGAAGGTCTACACCCCTGCCACCCTTTTGCATTCACAGCTTTCAAATACCAGATGCAGAAGTCTAAATATTTGCTGTGTGTCCTGCAATCTCTGAATAAGGTTATGTCAGGTCTGCATTTATTGGAGTCTGCAGACTGTGGGTCTAATTGCCATAAGCAACTCAAATTGCTAGGCTTGGCATCAAATGCATCTGTGATGATGTGGATGCCTCTTTCAGGGCTGGATCCACAAGTTTTGTCATTAGACGTTACGCCTGGTTGAGCAGCCAACTCATCCCTGAGAGCTTTAAGTCTAAAATCCTAGATTCTCCACTGACAAAGATGATCTGTTTGGCCCTGAAGCTGCAAAAGTTTTCAAAGCCTTATGAGAGCAGAGTAAGAAAATGGACTGTAGGCAAATGTTACTTTCTACAGTCCCTAGGTGCCACAGGAAATATCCAGCTAAGTCCACCTCCATTAAGAGGGACCCTCTGTCCACTCAGAAACTAAAAATAAAACATCACGAAAGACATTATCAGACAAACCACATAGGGAGCCTCCTTCAGTGAGGCTTCCCTTTGGAGGGAAAAACCTGTGACTGCCTTTCCAGCTACACCTCTCCCCCTTCCTTAATCCTTCCACCCCCTCTTTTGAAAAGACTTTATATGATGATGTTTGTGTTTCACTGTTGCAGTCATTACATTTGGGTTATCTGCTTACAGGTAGCCCTCAGTCTGCCTGATTTAACAAAGTCTTGGGTCCTGCATCGGTTGCTGTCCCTTCTTCCATGACGTCAGGTCGTCAGAGGTATAAAACATGCATCTGATGCCATTACCCCAGTCTTTCTTGCCGTGCGGTGCCCGAAGCAGTTTGCAAGTGCCGGTTGGCCGACCCCTGAAAATTTTGTTTTTGAGTTTCAGAACCTAACTCTTCAACTAAAGCTAAGTACCCTATTAGGGAAACTTTTTCTTGCTCCTTACCGATGTCAGTAAAAGTTAATAATTGCATTACTTGTGGAAAGCAAATACCTCATAAAGATTTTCATTCGTACTGTATTCCTTGCCTAGGCCCTGACCACGACGTACCTTCCTGTCGGATTTGTGCTTTATTTAATCAGCGCACTATCCGTCGTCTGTATATTTTCGCTTCTAAATATTTCGGTTCTCTGTTTAATTATCCAGAAATGTCATCGGTTAGCCATCTGACTACCGGGATTCTGAAAAAACGCAAAGATAAAGACAGAGACAGGCCACCGAGGTCCAAAACTGCCGACGGCGCTTCTCCTAAGCCAGTCACCAGTTCTATGCAAACTGTTAAAGATTTTTTACAAGTTCAGCCTCCTAGATTTAGTAGGCACTGGCCCTTTAAGAATTGGTCCTTTCCAGCCCCATCCAGGTCTCCTCAAGCCAAACCCAGACACAGCAAAATCCCCAGGTTTCAGTCCCAGGGGACACACAGAACTAAGCAGTGGGGGGGGCCTCCACTTCCAAATCTGGGAATAATAAGACCCCCCCCCTAATGGTAAACTGTCTCAATGACTTCCTTTTAAAATTTCCAAGCACTTATCAACTGACTGCCCCTTTGGGGGGAAAGATTGCTCTTCATGCAAAGAATTGGAAACTCATTACCCAGGACAAATGGGTTTTAAATATAGTGTCTCATGGATACAGATTTCACTTCCACACGTTGCCAACACCAAGCAGGTGGCCGGACCTATCCCCAAATCAGTGGGCAGAGGCCCAAAAATAAGCACTTTCTCTCTTAAGCATGGGGGCTATTTAACTGGTACCAGAAGAGGAAAAGGGACAAGGTTTCTACTCCAAACTTTTCCTGGTACCCAGAAAAGACAATTCATGGCATCCTATCCTGGACCTGTCTGCTCTAAACACCTTTTTGGAGATTCCAAAATTCAAGATGCTGCCTCTTCACCAATTACTTCCTATGCTAGGCAAAGATGCCTGGTTGGCAACACTAGATTTAAAAGAAGCATACCTGCACATCCCAATCAGGGAATCTTGCAGAAGATACCTACGCTTCAAAGCAGGCTACACGCACTAACAGTTCTCTGCACTGCCCTTTGGCTTATCTGCTGTGCCTAGGGTATTCACAAAGTGCCTTGCTTCAGTTACAGCATTTTGCAGGCAAAGAAATATTCAAATATACCCATACCTGGACGATTGTCTAATTCAGGCAGAAAGCCAGGACATACTTTTGAATCATCTGGCCTTTGTATAAAGGGTTCTAACTTGTCTGGGGTACACCATAAACGAAAAGAAGTCGCACCTGGTACCCTGTCAACAAATTATATTTCTGGGAGCAAGCTTGAATACAACTTCCCTGATGGCTTACCTCATGCCAGAGAAACAAATTCATTTGACAAACTACATCAAAGAAGTGGCCACAAAAACCCAGCTATCTGCAAGAAAAGTCCTGCAAGCCTTTGGGTTCGTGTCCTCCTGCATTCTTCTAATTCCATATGCAAGGCTGCATATGAGGAAACTACTGTGGTATCTAAAAAGCCTATGGTGTCAACATCCTCAAGACCTGGAAACAGTGATTCCTATCACGCCTTGCCTACGCCTAGAGTTCCTTTGGTGGGCAGAGGCCTGCCACCAAAACAAGGGGCTACCTTTCACACCACCCTCTGCTGCCCAAACCGTAACAGCAGACGCATCAGACTATGCATGGGGGGCTCACCTGGCAGGGAAGTGCATTCAGGGCAAATGGAACCCAAGTCAAATGCACCTGCATATCAGTCAAAAAGAAATGTTAGCTGTACAGAATGCTCTGACAGCCTTCAAGGACCACATTCTTCCAGAACAACTAATGGTAAAGACGGACAACACATGTTATGTGGTACATAAGCAGGGGGGTAGACATTCTTACCCCCCTCTGCAGACTAGCCATGGCATTGTGGAACACAGCCTTGAGCTACCAAGTGCACCTACAAGCTCAATTCCTGCCAGGAAAATTAAATACACTGGCAGACGGACTAAGCAGAAACCTCATGGACCCACTCAAGTGGAAAATGGAACCAAGGATTTTCAACGTGTTGACAAGCAAATGGGGGAGCCCAGATATAGATCTGTTTGCCTCTCCCCAGAACTACCAATTGGACAAATTTTGCACAAGGACTCCCCACAAACAAGCATGGAAAGTGGATGCTCTGTCTTTCAGCTGGAAAAACCTATCAGTCTATGCCTTCCCCCTGTGCCTCTGCTCTCCAAAGTACTACTAAAAATCAAACAGGACAAACCAAGGATGATTTTGATTGCTCCAGACTGGCCGTGCCAACACTGGTACCCCCTCCTGCGCAGTGTGTTACGGTTATCTCCATGGCACCTGCCTCAGACTCCTTCCCTGCTGTTTCAGCAGGAGAACCAGATTCTGCACTCTCAGCTTCTAACACTGAACCTTACAGCCTGGCTAATTACTTAATCTCCTTTACCATCCCTCAGCAAACCTGTGATGGATATCATTTTAGAGGCAAGGAGGCCTAGTACTGGAAAATCTTATGCTGAAAAATAGATAAGTTTCTGTGCCTGGAACCAATCTCAAGGGATGAGCACAGCAGCCTCCAATTTACCTCAGATTTTACAATACTTAACTGAGATGCTTCACAAGGGCCTGTTTTTTCCTCCATTAAAATCGACGCTTCAGGCATTTCAGCTCATTATAACACAGAACCGCTCCTCTTCTCTCATCCACTGCTCAAGCAGTTCCTCAAAGGGGCCAGAAATTTGAGACCACCCAGGAGAGCTCCAACCCCAGCCTGGGACCATAACTTTGTATTGGAAAAACTCACTCTACCTCCTTTCGAGCCAGCTGCTACTGCAGACTTAAAATTTCTTTCTTGGAAAACAGCTTTCCTTTTAGCAATCACTTCAGCTAGAAGGGTATCTGAATTACAGGCCCTTATGGCAGTGGAGCCTTTCATCATCTTTCATGCGGACAGGGTGTCGTCAGAACCAATCCATCCTTCATGCCCAAGGTGGTATCCAGTGTGGCTCTTCATCAGTCCATTCATTTGCCAACCTTCTTTCCCAATCCACAGAATAAAGGGGAACGGGTACTGCATTCCTTAGATGTGCACAGACAACTTAGATTCTACTTGGACAGGAATAAACCTCAAAGGAAATCTGAACAACTGCTGGTGACATTTGCTGCAGCGGCAGAGGGGAAGGCTATTTCAAAGCAAACCATTTCTAAATGGATAAGCCATTGCATTCATTTCTGCTATAAGCACCATGGAAAACTTATCCCCCAGGGGATCAGACCTCACTCCACCAGGGCTGCATCTACCTCTACAGCCTTTCTCAGAGGCGTCCCTACCAGAGACATCCTAGAAGCAGCTACCTGGAGTTCTGTACATTCTTTCATCAAGCATTATCATTTGCCAATTTTCTCTAAATCCAGAGATGGCTTTGCCACTGCAGTCTTGCAGGGCCTTATAGCTGACCCTAATGCTATCTAAATTCCTCCTCCCAACCATAGCTTTGGGAATCTACCCAAATGTAATGGTAGATGTTTGAGTGTATTCACTGTTGCAGTCCTGGTTACCCTCCCTCCAGCCCCCCTAACTTCTTTTGGCTATACCTCTACTTTCCTTTACTATGCTTAAAAGCTTTTTTGGTGTATTTGCTTTTTTGTTGGAGGTATATCTTTGTGCTTTTATATTTAATTGTTTCCCATTAGGGGGGCACCTGATATCTGGGGCAAGAAAAGCTGATGTAATGGCGTCGGCTGCATGTTTTATACCCCTGACGACCTGATGTCATGGAAGAAGGGACAGCACCTGATGCAGGACCCAATAATTTGTTAATCAGGCCGACTGAGGGCTTCCTGCAAGCAGATAACCCAAATGTAATGACTGCAACAGTGAATACACTCTAACATCTATATTTATGGTAAGTGTACACAACTGTACTTTCCTTCTTTTCTGGGAAATGGTCACCACAGACAAATGGGTCCTGACTCTTATCAAAGAAGGTTATGCCTTGACATTGAAAAGCATTTCCTGTCTATAAAGGGCTTGCCTCCTCTGCCAGAAAACCAGCTGCCTTTGCTCAGTCCTGTCATTCAGGACTTAATAGATGAAGGCACCACAGAGAGTGCCACCTGTCTTCATAGGAAAAAGGGCTGTTTTCCAGAATTTTTCTGGTGCCCAGGAATGAAGGACAATGGAGACCCATTATGGATTTCTCTCTTCAAAACACCTTTCTAAAGTTGCCCACTTTCAAAATGCTTTCTTTCTCTGCATACTCTTCTGCCTTTCATTCTTCCTCAAGCTTTTCTGGTATCATTAGATCTGAAGGATGCCTATTTCCACCTCCTCATTTGACCTTCTTGCAGGAATTTCCACAGAATTTTCTCTGGTTCATCACATTTTTGGTTTACTGCTTTGCCATTTGGTCTTTCTTTGGCATGAAGAATTTTTACAAAGTGCCTAGCTCCTGTGGTAGCCTTCTGTTGCACACAGTGAATTTAAATTTTCCCTTACCTGGATGACCTACTGACTAAAGCTCTCACTATAGACTCCTTCAAACATGTACATTTCACTGTACATCTGATGTCCATCCTAGGATTCACAACCAGCCTCAGAATGTCCTGTTTTGCACCCACTCAAGATGCTGGTTTTCCTGGGTTGTAGACTAGACACATGCAGAATGCTTGCCTTCCTTCCTCTGGAGAAAATTCTGACCACTTTTTTTTCAAAAACATCTACTCGTTGTCTCATAGCAGGAGAGATACTCGGGACGTTAGGTTCATGGCAGCTGCCATTTCCATGATAATCTGGTCAGACTTCTTATGTGGAAATTTCAGTAGTATTTGAAATCACTGTAGTTTCAACATTCATGTCCCGTGAATACCCTAATCCCTGTATTACCTTGCCACTAAAAAGTAGTTAATGTGGTGGGAAAGAGAGGTCATGCTCAATACTGGCCTTCCTTTCACCCCAGCCACACACAACCAAATTCTTCACATGGATTATTTGGATAGGGCATGGGAGGCTTGGATTGATCCCACAGGGTACAGTGGAAATAGCCTTCCTCTGTCTTGAAAGAACACATCAGCCTGAAGGAAATGAGAGCCTTTCTGCAAACATTGCAGATATTCTCCCATCTGTGAAAGCCTGGCAGTCTACTGGTGTACACTGATAACACAAGAGTTTTGTGGTATCTGAATAAACAGGGAGGCACAAGAACTTTACCCACTGTGCAGGCTAGTACAGGAGGCATGGAACCTTGCCACATAAAATAGCACGATTCTGATATCTGCATACATTCCCTCCCAGGAGAATGTACTGGCAGACTCCCTAAGTAGGTCCTTCGAGGATCCTCACAAATTGACCCTGAAGGAAATAGGCCTCCAAAAGTATAAGGTATCAATGGGGAACTCCACAGGTGTACCACCAGCTTCCACGATTTTGCACCAGGAGTCCTTCTGTCTGTGTGCGGAAGACAAATGCCTTCTCTTTCCAGTGGTCTTGGAGATTCCTGTATGCCTTTCCTCACTTTACCCGTACTCCGATAAAATCCTTGTAGAAGTCAAAACCCCAGAACTCCTACTTATGGCCCCCTTTTGGGCTGTTTATTTTGCCATTTGTTGACCGGGTTAGTCCAACTGGGCAAATGCCCTTTTTCAGCAGAGGCCAGAGGAGAAAAGCTCCAAAAGATATATACATGATATAATATGACAAAAGGAATTAAGTATAACAGTAATCCTATACAGTTATGCATGCATAATCACAATACAATTTGTTTAAAGATATATAGCATGAAGTAATTTCAGGATAAAATATAACATGACTTCAGGGCTAGTGTGTGTGTAGTGTAGCCTGTTTTTTTGAATAAGTGCAGGATTGAAGTAAAGGTAGGTAACAGATGGGGAGGAAAAGAATAAGAGAGAGGAGGGGGTTAGTTGTAGCAGAGGGGGGTGGTAGATTAGTCCACAAGTTTAGTAGATAGTCTTTTTTTTTTTTTTAACAGTTAGAAAAAATATAAGGGCAGTTTGTTCCATGTATTAGCGACGGAGTGATTGTAGAGACGTTTGCCAAAGTTTTTTTGGGGCTTGCAAATATCCAGGAGGTGTAGTTCAGAGCTGCAGAGTATGGGATTTCGAGAGTAGAGAGAGATGAAAGTTGAGAGAGCAGGACAGGAGTTGGGTTGGTGTAGGATGGTATAGGTCAGGTCTAGCTGAGACAGAAGGAGTTGTTGGCGCAATTCTAGCCACTGTAGGTTTTTTTAGTGCTAGGCAGTGGTGTGAGCGATAGGGTTGATTTGCAGCAAATCTAGTGATTTTATTATATGCGAGTTCTAGCTTAGTCAAAAATTAGATTTTAGGTTAGTAAACATTGGGGGCGGCATACAATAAGGAGGGTAGTAGATAGGCTTGTGCAAGAGAGGGTTTAGATTTTTTAGTGAAGAATTTTTTGTTCCTATAGAGTAGACCAAGTTTTTGATGACTCTTTTTAATGCACTGTTCGATGTGAAGATCGAATTTTAGTTGGTTATCTATTATGATCCCTAATAGTTTAGTGTGGGGTTCAACCTTGATAGTTGTGTTGTTGAGGAAGAAGACTGTGAAGATAGGTTTGAGGTGTTTGAGAGATTTAGGGAGGAAGAAGAGTAGTGAGAGATTTGTCAGAGAAGGAAATTGTTGTAGTCAGCATGTTGTATTAATGAGGAGTGAGGACAGGTAGAGGTTGTTGGTGAAAATGTTAAATATTAGGGGTCCAGGAATGGAGCCTTGGGGATCCCTGGTTTGGACTGGAAGGAAGAGGGAGGCTGCAGAGAGTCATTTTATAGACCAAAATCTGTTGGAGAGGTAGCTAGAGAACCAGGAAAAAGCAGAGTTGAGAGATAAAGGCTGGATAGTTTAGACAGAAGTAAGTTGTTGGAGACACTGTCAAAGGCCTTTCAGAGGTCAAGGAATAGACAGGAGACTAATTGTTGTCTCAAGTTCTAAAGATAGCCTGTGTGAAAGATATTAGTGCTGTGCTTAAGGGGTTAGGAGATTTTTTTGTAGATCTAGGAGCTGCAAATGAATGCACAGTTTTTGCTATCAATGGGGTTTGCACAATTGGGGGGAGTGTCTTCGAATATAGGTTTGAACGTGGCTGCTTACAGTATCAGGTAGTGTGGTGGGTTATGGTATAGGTTAGGGTTGGAAGAGTGGATCCAGTCAAGTGTAGTGCTGGTATTAGTGTTTATATTCAGACGAGTGGGGTTAGTTGCGAGAAGCCATAGAGGTTAATGCTGGTATTTGGAGAATCTGAGGTTAGCGAATTCCAGTCAATGTTAACATTGCCCAATATAGTAGTTTCATAGGAGATAGCTTGTGAGATCCAGGAGAGAAGGTGTTTTAGGGTTGGGATGTTGTTTCCTGGAAAATATAGATGGTAGCAATGGCTATCTTTTATGATTGTTCAAATTGCAGTTTACTATGAGGACTTCTGCAGGATGGAAATGAAGTGGTGAGATTGATGGAGAGTAGAGGGAGAGTTGTTCTTAGTACAGTATAGCTACACCTCTACTTTTTTTTTTTTGCGTCTCTCCTGATGGATGATATTGTAGCCTGGGGTAAGATTTTACTGTCAGATGTGAGATTTTAGCCAGGTTTCAGAGAGTGTAAGAGAATGTTGTGGGTGTGGAGAGATATCCAGGAATGTAGTTCAGTAACTTTGTTTAGAATACTTTGAATGTTGAGAAATAGTATAGTTAAGTTTCTGGTAGATGTAGGGGAGTAAGTTTGAGAAAAGGAAAATGTGGGGGAGAGGGAGGGGGTTGACAGATGGGTAGGGTGAGAGGAGCTCTTGACTGGTCCTGGATTGGGATGTATATCACCTAAGAGTAGTAGTAAGTTTTAGTAGTGAATAGATGAGGTTAAAAATGTGATATTTTGGCTTTATTTTGAGAGATAGTGAGGGCTGTTGGAGTAGTTTTATTTTGTATAGGTGAATGTCATTGTGATTGAATAGTGCAGGGGCAGTAAGGGTTGTGCGAGTAGTTGAGGGATGGGTTTGTGGGAAGACAAGTGTAGGGGCATGGTTTATATATGTAAGGGTGTGATGATAAGAGGTAAAGAGTTAGAGAGAAGAAAAAGGAGAGTTGTAGAGAGGAGATTATGTATTGTGTGATTTAAGGTAAAGGTAGGAGAGGAGATATTTTGGGAGAGCAGTGCAACAAGATCAGATGGTTTATAATTCTGAGGGGAAAATTAGAGCTTGGGAGGTAGGGTTAGGCCTATCTATAGAGGGAATTCCTATGAAGAGGATGTGAGAGAGTTGATAGGAGTGTTTGGGAGGAATTTGGGAGTGGCAGGAGGGAGTGGTTTGGATGGATAGAGTTTAAGTTTGGAGTATGTGGGGGAGTATGTTGCAGCCAGACTTGCTCCCTAAGCAGTGAGGTGTGCTTCTACATCTAGATCTAGCCTCTCTGTCTCACTGTGTGGATGATAGGTGTCTTTTGAGGATCAGAACCCTCTTCTCTGAGGAGATGGTACAAGTTCTGCAGGAAGCCAGAAAACGTACCACCAGAAAATCATACACAGTTAAGTGGAAAAGATTTTCAGTTTGTTGCTTCATCACAACCAGGACCCATTCTTGTCAGATACTCCTGCTGTCCTCCAGTATCTCTGTGAATTATTACACTCTGGTCTGGCCTGCTCTTTATTAAAGCCCAGCTGTCTGCAATGAATGCCTGTTTGTCTCTTGATCCTCTCATGTCCAGGATGTAGGTCAAACTTTTGTTGGTGTCCTGCAACTTAAGCTGCCTTGGAAGCCTATCCATCCTCCCTGGGACCTCAACTTTGTGTTGGAAAAATTGACTTAGCCCCTTTTTGAGCCAGTAGATTCTGCCCCTTTAACATTCTGCACCTGGAAGACTATGGCTGTCTCACTCTCTCATTTTACACAAAGACAGGATGACTCTTGGGGCCAGTCCATGATTCATGCCTAAGATAGTGATTGAGATGTCCCTTGACCAGGCCGTGTACCTGGCTGTCTTTTTCCCTAATTGCCAAAATAGGAAAGAAATTCTCCACTCACTATACATTCACAGATAGGTAAGATTTTACTTGGACGAAAGAAAAACTGACCAACTTTTTTGTCTCATTAATGGATTGACTAACTGCGACATCTTGTCTCTAAGGAAAACATTTTACTGTTGAACAATATGGGAAGGTATTGCTTTCTGCACAAGAGCACATTCCAATAAGGTGGTGGCCTTCTCTGCGGCATTCCACAAGGGTATAGATGTCAGGTCCATCTTTGAAGAGACCACCTGGTCCTCTGTACACGCATTCAACAAGCTTTACAAGATCAGTGCTGTTTCAGGATCAAGGACTACCTTTTCTAGGTCTGTCCTGTCTGGTGGTCTGAACAGCTTATCCTCCTTTTATCTACCTCCATCTTCTCTACTTCCTTCAGCTGTGGGAATTACCCATATGTTAAGAATACTGCAGCAGTGATTTCAGTCAGGACAGTCTTACAGTTGTGCAAGAACATAATAGTAGATGCCTTTCTGATCACTGATGCAATATTCCTTCCCTCTCTCCTTTCCCCTCTTCTCTTCTCCTATTTTTCTCTTTCCCTCTGCTGTAAGATATCACCTAATAGTCTGCTTTTTGGGAGAATTTACTTGCCTCTTTTAGCTATACCCCTCCTAGCTGATTACTTTCCTCTCTCAATACTCTTCAGTCCGCTGGCTTAGAGATGGTCTAAAGTACTTGTGTGTATGTCCACCTGTATACCCCAAAGCATATGAGCTGAGGTCCCATGTCGTATGTGTGCCCTTGGGAAGATGAAGCTTTGTTAGTAACCCTGCCGGATATCAGCAGATGATAACCCATATGTTATGAATCCAATGTCCTTCCATTTCATTGTTGCAGTATTCATTACAGTAGGGATCCCCTGCCAGCGGTGTTCCGACGTCTGCCCAGTATATTCAAGCCTTTAGGTTGCTTTAAGGTACATCATGCATATGCTCCCCGCTTGTAGCTTAAGGCATAAAGGTGACATCTGCATGTACCATCCTGAGAACTTCTTTGCTGCCAGTCCCAACGCCATCTTTTGATCATCAGTCTGAAAGCCCGCTTCATTGCTGGTTTACCAGGCCATTTCAGATAAATGCCCCATTGGGGCTTTTATATCTTTTTTCTTGTTGTTGCTTGTGGAGTTTGTCATCCAGAAAGGCTAAATATCAGTGTGGGAGACTGATTCCCCATAAAGACAATCATAAACTGTGCTTATTTTGTCTCTGTGCTTCCCACAACCATGCGCCCTTTTCCATTTGTCAGGCTTTTGTTCTATAGACTCTCCACAGTAGGCTTTCTTCTTTGGCCTTGTATTTAGAATACCAATCTGAAGCATTTAATTGTAGATACTAATGAGGGAAGTTCCCGCTCAGAGGCTCAGCCGTCCTTGAAGAAGGTCAAGAAGTCTGTCTGATTTTTCTACTGTACTGCCTCCACCGGATGTCTGTCCTGAGGCTAGTGTGAGCCTGTTAGGATCACATTGCTCCTCCACTGAATTCCTCTGCTGTGACCCCTTCAGAGGCTGCCATTGATCTAAACTCATGCATGTCCATAGAGGCTTTGCATATGTCCACTTTGGATGCTCAGGGGACACTGTAGCTGATTATCACCAAAAGTCTTAGGGGTGTTCCTAGGATTCTGTTTAGAGAGGAAGTTCCAGCTACAATTGAGGAATGTAGTCCAGCATCTGAACCTTGTAAGTTTTTTAGGGCAGACGTCCCTTTGAAAAATAATAAAAAACAAAGCATGTTTCTCTTACTCCTAAGGACCCTCAGAGTGAATGGCAGAATTTCACTCATGGTATGTTTAATTTGGCTGTGAAACATCCTCAAGGAGTTTGTTCCTGCCCCATCTTGGTCCTCAACTCCTTTGAAAAGGCCTAGAGTACAGGATTCCCCTAAGGAAGAGGTGGATTTAAATGAGGAATCCCTTGCTTATTCATCCCATATTCCTGCCCCCTTTAGACTGTGGTTCTGAGGAAGAAGAGTTTATTAGTCCTGAGACTCCTTTTGAGGATTTTTCTTTTGTGGGGACAATTTCCAAAATGATGGAATGTTTTAAATAATATTGTGCTCAGGTTTCTGAGGTGCAGAAGAGGTTTTACGAGCTTCTACAAATGGACTCTACCACACCTTCCACTGTCCCTCCTGTTTTGGCTGCCTTTTATACTGTCTCATGTTCCAGGCTCCCAGCCCCTGCCCCCTCCCCCCCCCAAAAAAAAACTGTTAGGTTTTAAAGGGTGCCTGAGGATTGCAAATTCCTTTATAGCTTTCCTTCTGACCCCTCTGTGGTGTCTGTGGCATCTGACAAGCCATCTAGGTTACTGCCTTCTACAAAGCTTCTTCCTTCTGATAAAGACAGCAGGACTATGGAAAGGCTAGGAAAGAAGTTTTATATCTTTGCTGCCTTGGCTTTCATGGCTGTCAATTCACAGATCCATATGTCCAGATATATTTTGGCTCTTCTTTCTGACCTTCCCAATTCTGAAGGGAAGACTTCTGCTCTCTCTTTATTGGGGACAACTTCTCATGTGGCTCACCATTCTATTAACTGCAGTTATGATGCTTTTTCCAGAAATGCAGCTTTTGATTCTGGTATGAGGAGATATTCCTGGCTTCAGCTTCAACCTTTGCCTGATAATATTAAGGCTAAGTTGATGGATGCCAACACTTATTTAGTGCAGCTTTTGCTGTGTTTGTTTCTCTTGTGCCTAAGTTTCAAAGAAATTACCCTAATAAGCCGTCCTTTGTTCATAGGCAGTCTCACCCTTCTCCCAGGTGTAAGAAGGGGGTACCTGCTAAAGCTACCCAGACTCCTGTGGCCCAAAAATCTACTTTTCCTGACAAACCAGGTTTTGTCTGACTATCCTGTTCTTCCCAGCCACATTCCCTTTCCCTTCATCTTTCCCCATCTCTATTTGATTAAAGATTACTCAGGATTCATAGGTTCTTTCCGTTATCCTCCTAGAGTGTCACATGGTCTGGCAATATCTTCCCCCTTTTAGGGACATTCCTCACCTCCCTCAGGAACAGTTAACTTTCTTTCCAGGGGTGCTTCAGGAACTGTTCATGAAGTTCCAGTTTCTCAAAAGGGGAAAGGGGTTATTCAGAATGTTTTTGTTCCCAGGAAAGAGGGCATTTGGAGATGCATTCTAGACCTCTCTCATTTGAACACCTTTCTGAAGGGCCCCTTTCTTTTGGATGTTGTCCCTTCAGACTCTGTTCTCTCTGCTGCTTCCTTAGGCTTTACTAGTGTCTCTGGACCTCAAGGATGCTTATCTTCACACCCCAATTCATTCCCTTTTCAGGAAGTTTTTACATTTCTCTGTTGCTTCCTGGCATTTTCAGTTCTCTGCTTTGCTCTTTGGCCTTTCTATTGCCCCAAGGGTATTCATCAAATGCCTAACTCCTATGATTGCTTTTTGAAGGCTAAGGGGGATGCATGTCATTCCCTACTTAGACAATCTCCTGCTTCAGGCATCCTCTCCGGATATTCTGCTGCAGCATCTTCACTTTGCCATTTCCCTTTTTCAAAGTCTGGGGTTGAGCATAAATTTCATAAACTCCTTTCTGACTCCTTCACAGGATCATGTATTTCCGTGGTGCTGGTTCCAGACTATTTCAATGCTGGCATCCCTGCCTCCTCTCAAGGCCTTGATTCTCATTTCTTTCTTTCAGTCCCTTCTTCTTATGGCCTTATTCACAGCAAGGGAGTTTCTGAGAGCTCTAGGGTTTATGCCCTTCACCATTTCTGTGCTCCCATTTTCCAAATTCCACATGAGAAAACTTCAGTGGTTTCTAAAGTCAGTTTGGCTTTAGTATTCTCATCCCTTGGACTTGTTCCAGCTTGAGGCATGGAAGAAGAAGAACCGTCAGTGGTGGATTCAGCAGTGACTCTCAAATCCAGAGCTCCCTTATCCCCCGTCTTCCCTCTTGGGAGCTGTTCACAGATGCCTTAGATGTAATACATTCTTCGGCTCTGTAAAAGTGCAGGGTCCTTGATTGCCTCAACAAAGGAAAGACCACATCAATGTAATGTTGATGAGAGCTATTCTGCTGGCTCTTGAAGCTTTTCACCTTCTATTCGCTCCAGGGCTTGTCAAGGTGTTTACAGACGATACCACAGGGATGTGGTGTGTCATCAAGCAAGGGGGGGGGGGTGAAATCTTATGCCTCCTTTGCCAGTTGACTCTTCTAGTGTGGGATGTAGCTGTCCAGTACTGTACGAGTCTTCAGGCAGTTTATATTCCCTCCGTTCAGGACACTGGCAGACTCTCTGAGCAGGTCCATAACACTGTCCCATGAGTGGATGCTTCACAGGGATGTTTCTGGACATTGTCCACCAGTGGGATACTCCTCAGGTAGATTTTTTTTCTCCCCTCTGAACAGACAACTTCATCTTTTTGAGTCCCAGGTCCTGTAGTCTGGAAGGTGGGGATGCCCTCTCTCTCTTGGAAGGGGATATTTCTGGATGCCTTTCCTCCCTTTCCCCTCATTCCAGAATTCCTGTTCAGAATACAACAGGATTCTCCCAAAATCTTGTTGATGACTCCCTTTTAGCCCAGACAGTATTGGTTCCCTCCTGTTCTGCATTTAGCCAAGAACAGTCATCACAAATTACCTCACAAGGTGGGTCTACTCACACAAGACAAGGGATCTCTCATCCATCCTTACCTGTCCAGTCTTCAACTGATACTGTGGGTGGTAGGATTTTGATTGCATACAGACACCTTTTTATTGAAGTGCTTAGCGTCCTGCAGGAGGGCAGGGAACCCACAACTAGGAAATCCTGCTTGTCCAAATGGAAGAGGTTTTGGTGTCTTCCTCATAAACTGGATCCACTTTCCATGGATGTTCCTTTGGTTCTGTTTTATATGTGTGAGTTGCTCAGTGCTGTGCTGGCTTATTCTTCTGTTTAGGCCCACTTATCAGCTCTCTCTGCTTGTCTGCCTTTATCTCCTCCTCTAGCTTCTAGATTTGAGGCTAAAACAGTTTCTTAAAGGCAGCCTTCATATTAGAACCCGCCCCACCCACAGAAAGCCTGCTCTTCCCCCTTGGATCTTAATTTTCTTTTAGAAAAATGGACACAGGCTGCTTTTGAGCCTGCAGCTTCAACTTCCTTACAGTATTGTTCCTGGAAGACTGTACTTTTGTTAGCTCTCACTTTTGCCAGACAGGTGTCTGAGCTTCAAGCTCTTATGTCCTGTCCTCCTTTTTTAGTTTTCCATAAGGACAGGGTGTCCCTTAGTACTTTTATGGCCAATGTGGTTTATAAATTCTCTTAATCAGTATATTCATTTGCCCCTTTTTCCCTTCTCTGCAGTCTACTAGTGAGAATGCATAGACAACTCAGATTTTATTTGGGTAAGACTAAGACTTTTCATAAATCTGATCATCTCTCTACCTTTCATGCTAGATCCTTGGGTTTGGCAGTTTCCAAGCAAACTATTTCTTCTTGGATTTCTAAGGCCATTTATTTTTGTTATGCATTCCATGGTAAGAGCCTTTCTTCTGTTGAGGCTCATTCTACTAGGGCTTTGGCTTCTTCTGGTGCTTTTTTCAGTGGTTTGGATACTAACTGTATTATTTAGGCAGCTACCTGGTGGTCTGTGTATACATTTACCAAACACTATAAGTTGGATGTGATTTCCAGAGCTAAAGTTGGCTTTGTTAGGGCCATTCTCTATGGATTCCTGGAGAGATGGTACTGGTCCAGTCTCATCCCTGAGCGTTTGCACTCTCCCTATTGTAAAGAATACTGCAACAGTGAAATGGAAGGGCGTAGTACAGTTGTGTAAGATCTTGCCATAACGGTAGATGTCCTTCTCTTCATTGTTGCAGTATTCACTCTCTTCTGGATGTACTAGTTGCCTTTTTTTTTTTTTTTTTTTTCTTGGACTGGCGTTCCTAATGGGGGTCTCAGTTCTGATAATGGCATGTGTGGCATCACCTTTATGCTGTAAGCTGTATACAGGGACCATACATGTGACCTACAGGAGTACCTTAAGCAACTTAAATGCTTTGGTATACGGGCCAGATGTCAGGCCACCCTTGGCAGGTGATCCATATTGTAAAGAATACTGCAACAGTGAAGAGAAGAAAATCTACCATTGTAGTAAGATCTTACACAACTGTACTTTCTAACACTATTGTACTTTTCACAGAGTTTATGTATTTATTTTTTTGAATACCAGGATGTCAAGCTGAGCAGAATGTCTTGGTAGAAAAAAACATGGTTTGAATGCAAGTATTTAATGGTGTTATGCAGTTACCAGAATTATAAACATCATGAATATAGTTTAAAATGAGTAGCAATCAAGTAAAATTGTTTTTTGAGGCATAGAATAGCAACACCTCCTGAGGATTGTAAGGTTTACATGTACTATTCAGTAGTCATCCCTTGTATATAGTTATTTGTCAACTATGTTTTATGGTTTTTTGAATTCTTTTAGATCTTGTGAAATGAGAAGTAGGGAGTTCAGTTATGTAAACACTGAACAGACCATCATAGAATTGTTGATCCTAGACAGCTTAAGAATGGCTAGTGGATAATTTAGGAATAACTGAGAGACAGGTGAAGCAGTTCTGAGCAGTGGATGAAAAAGAAACAAGCTTTTGGTTGGAGAGGAGCTACAGCTCTCCCAGTGCTTTTGAGAATGGGCAAAATTTAAGCAGTACTTGCCTACCTTTGATTTTTTTTTTTGTGTGTGTAATATCACCCTGGATGTTGCAGTCATCACACTTGGGTTATCCGGCTATCAGGCGGTCCCGCAGTCGGCCAGAATTCCAAAGCCTTGGTCCGGCGACGGTTGTCGTCGCTTCTTCCCTGACGTCAGTGCGGCAGGGGTATAAAAGAGGCAGCCAACGCCATTTTCTTCCGTCTTTCTTGCCGCGCGGTGCCCGAAGCAGAAGCAGTTCGCAAGTGCCGGTCGGCCAGCTCCTGAGATTTCGAACAGAATTTCAGCCGAAGTCTTCTGTAAAGCTAAGTACCCCGTTGGGGAAACTTTTCTTGCCTCAGACCGATGTCAGACAAAGTTAATAATTGTATTTCTTGTGGGAAGCAAATACCTCATAAGGATTTTCATTCCTATTGTATTCCTTGCCTAGGCCCAGACCATGACGTCTCTGGTTGTCGGTTTTGCACTAGGTTCAATAAACGCACTATCAAGCGTCGGGCTGATACCGCCCGACATTATTTTGGTAGAAGATTCAATTATATTATGTCGTCGGAGCAACCGACTTCAGCTATGTTCAAAAAACGCAAGGACAAAGACAGGCAGCCTAGGCCTAGACCAGATACCAAGGTCTCAGTTAGGCCTGCCGCCGGATCCCCGGTACTCGGTGAGGCACCTACGCAGCCCCTGACTACCGCGGATTTAGAATTTATGACTACCTCTCAGGCAGAGACTACCGGGTCTCTGGAGCCCGATCCTCCTCTACACGCGGACGCCAGCCGGGCCGGCGAGCCAGATACTAGGGACAGGCCTTCGGCTTCCGAAGGTGTATTTAAACCGACGACCCTCTCGGTAAAGTCCTACGCAAAGCTTAAAGCGATGACTAAGGTTAAAAAAACGGGTCCACAGACTACCACGCAGGCCCCTATGCCTAAAAAACAGATGCTCAAAATGGCGGAGGACCTGATCACCCTTATCAGAGGTTCACAACCCCCTCCTGACAAAAGGCCTAGACTGGAGGAAGAATTCCCTCCTTCTGACCAGGAATCCATTTCCTCAGCACTCTCTGAGGAACAGGATTACCCCTACCCTTGCTACGAAGACTCAGATGCTGAAGAGCCTATCCCCTCTGTTTCTCCTCCTGAGGACTTTTCTTTTGGGGCAACCCTGCACACCATGAGAGAGCATTTCCACTGGGAAGGCCAAGATTATTCTGATTCCAAGAAAAGACTCCGTGAGTTTCTTCTTCTTCCTCAGCATAGACCCCTAGCTATCCCTCCAGTTTTAGACATTCTGGATGATGTTTATAATGAATCTAGTCTAAATCCAGATTCCTTACCACCAGCACCAGCTAAGCCAGACAGATACTATTGAGTTCCTGACTCTCACAAGTTTTTGTATAAAAGCCCTCCAGCAGACCCAGAAACCATTTCCCAGGGTCCCAAAGAGGTTAAGGCCTCTACAGCTAAGAATCCACTACCTGCTGAAAGAGACTCCAGGGCATTAGAAAGATGGGGGGGGGGGGGAGATGCACACGTCTGCCACTTTGGCCATGAGGGCATTAAACTGCCAATTCCACATGATTAAATACCAGCAGTACCTGCTTACTCTGTTAAAACAGAAAATGATCCCTCAAACAGATCAGCCAGATTACAAAGTGATACAAGATTTGTTGCATGCAGCAGAACAGATGGGAAAACATACCCTACAATGTGGTTTTGATTCTTTGGAGGACTCATGTAGAGCAGCTGTTACAGGGTCTGTGATACGTAGACATGCTTGACTAAAAGAGCAAACTTTACCAGAATATGTCAAAGCAAAGCTACTGGATGCTCCACTGCAAAAGGATGCGTTATTTGGTGTCAAAGCAGAGGAGGTTTTAAAGAAAATGGAAGAAAAGGCAAAATCAATGCAAACAGTTAAAGATTTTTTACAGGTACAACCTCCTCGCTTCAGCAGAAACTGGCCATCAAAGAACTGGTCCTTTCCTGCTTCAGACAGACCCCAAAGGGGCAGGTACAGACGCCCTAGGGGCAGAGGCCAGGCACAAGGTACCTTCAGGCCTAGACAATGGCAAGCAACAACTCAGAGGGGGAGACGACAGATCTCAACCCTTCAGGAAGCAAACTCAATGACTTTCCTCTTCGCCTGCCAAGCAAAATTGCCCAGGTAGCACCTATAGGAGGAAAACTGGCTCTTTTTACACAAAACTGGCACATTGTAACAAAGGACAAATGGGTTCTGGATATTACCCGAGGCTACAGATTTCACTTTCACACTTTACCACGGATGAGAGGCATGCCAAATCTGCCAACAAACCAATGGACAGAGGCACAAAGACAACTTACAGCTCTCATGGACATGAAAGCAATTCAAAAGGTACCTACCACAGAGCAAGGCCAAGGTTTTTACTCGAGACTATTTCTAGTACCAAGAAAGGACAAAGCCTGCAGACCCATCTTAGACCTTTCAATTCTAAACACTTACCTGGAGATACCCAAATTCAAAATGCTCACACTACAGCAGCTTCTTCCCATGTTGGGCAAGGAGTCTTGGCTGGTAACGTTGGACCTTCAAGAGGCATACCTGCATGTCCCTATCAGACAAGATTGCAGAAGATACCTCAGATTTTTGGCAGGTTCAACGCATTATCAATTCTCTGCATTGCCCTTTGGCTTATCTACTGCGCCCAGAGTATTCACGAAATGCCTGGCATCAGTAATTGCATATTGCAGACAACGAGGGATACAAATTTATCCTTATCTGGATGACTGCCTGATCCAAGCGGACAGCAAAGACATCCTACTACAGCATCTGGCGTTTGTAACAAGATTGCTAAGTTGCCTAGGGTACACAGTAAGCAAAAAGAAGTCAAAACTAATACCCTCACAAGAAATAATTTTCCTGGGTGCCAGCTTGAATACAACGGCCCAGATGGCTTACCTCATGCCAGACAAGCAAAAACAACTGGTTCAATACTTCAAAAAGATGGCAACCTTTACCCGGCTCACTGCAAGGAAATTTTTGCAGGCATTGGGGTACATGGCATCCTGCATTCAACTAATTGCATATGCAAAGCTGCATATGAGAAAACTACAATGGTACCTAAAAAGTGTATGGTCCCAGCACATACACAGCCTAGAAGCAAGTATACCTCTCATTCCCTGCCTTCAAAAAGAGTTCCTATGGTGGGCTCAAGCATGCCAAGCAAACAAGGGTCTCCCTTTTGTTTTACCTCCAGCAAAGCAAACCTTGACAACAGATTCATCAGACTACGCCTGGGGTGCACATATGGCAGGACAATGCATATAGGGCAAATGGTCTGCAAACCTAAGGCATCTGCACATTAATCAAAAGGAGATGCTAGCCATACAAAATGCACTAACAGCCTTCAAGGACCTCTTGCATCCAGGGCAACTTCTAATAAGGACAGACAACACCACAGTAATGTGGTACATAAACAAACAAGGAGGAACGCACTCCTACCCATTATGCAGGCAGGCAATGGCCTTGTGGAACACAGCATTAACTTACCAAGTACAATTGCAAGCACAATTCCTGCCAGGAAAGGAAAACATACTGGCAGACGAATTAAGCAGAAATTTAACAAATCCCCACGAGTGGAGACTACATCCACAAGTATTTGCAATGATAATTCAAAGATGGGGACCACCAGACATAGATCTGTTTGCCTCAACCAGCAATTGCCAGCTACAAAAATTTTGCACAAGGACTCATCATCCCCTGGCCTGGAAAGTGGATGCCCTATCATTCAGTTGGGCAGCATTGTCAGTCTATGCCTTTCCTTCTCTGCCTCTACTGACCAAGGTACTATTGAAAGTGAGATCAGACAGACCACATATGATCCTCATTGCTCCGGACTGGCCACGTCAGCACTGGTA
Source organism: Protopterus annectens (assembly GCF_019279795.1). Taxonomy (NCBI): domain Eukaryota; kingdom Metazoa; phylum Chordata; order Ceratodontiformes; family Protopteridae; genus Protopterus; species Protopterus annectens. Next base: position 497,168,374 of record NC_056739.1, read on the forward strand.
CCCACTACTTCGAAACCTGACTCAGTCCCCCATGGATCTTACCTCAATTCCCCAAGCTCTTAACTCAACAAAACTCTTAGATCCTTCACAATCAACTCAGGACCTTAAACCTAGCTGCATGGAAGATACCTTAAATTATCAATCAACACTCCTCTCAAAGGACGTCCTGAATGTCATCCTGGAGGCCAAAGGCCCAGTACCAGAAAAACTTACTCAGACAAATGGAAACGATTTTGTGCATGGAACCAGGCCAGAGGTCTAGATCCTGGCATCCCAAACATTTCACAAATGCTCCAATATTTATCTGAGATGCTACACAAAGGACTCTCTTTCTCATCTATAAAGATCCATGCTTCAGCAGTTTCAGCTCATTATGATACGGATCCTTCCATTTTCTCTCACCCTTTACTAAGGCAGTTTCTCAGAGGGGCAAAAAACATAAGACCCCCCAGAAAACCACCAACTCCATCTTGGGATCTAAATTTTGTGCTAGAAAAACAAACACTACCTCCTTTCGAACCAGCCTTTTCAGCAGCTCTACAATACTTATCATGGAAAACAGCTCTGCTGCTGGCTATCACCTCAGCACGCAGGGTCCCAGAACTACAGGCACTTATGGCAGTGGAACCTTTCCTCTTTTTCCATAAGGACAGAGTGTCTTTACGAACCAACCCTTCCTTCCTGCCAAAGGTAGTTTCCAGCGTGGCTCTCAATCAGACCATACACTTGCCCACCTTTTATCCAAACCCTCAGAATAAAGGGGAAAGACTCCTTCACTCTTTGGACATTCACAGACAGTTGCGTTACTATTTGGACAGGACAAAGGCCTTCAGAAAATCTGACCAACTATTTGAATCATATGCAGCAGGTTCAGAGGGAAAACCTATTTCCAAACAGACCATCTCCAAATGGATAGCACATTGTATCCACTTCTGCTACTCTCACCATGGGAAACCAGTGCCTGCTAATATATTAGGTCTCATTCTACCAGGGCTACAGCAACCTCAGCAGCCTAACTCCGAGGAGTCCCAACAAAGGACATTCTGGAGGCAGCCACCTGGAGTTCAGTGCACACCTTCACCAAACATTACCACCTTCCACTATACTCAAAAACCAGGGCTGGCTTTGCCACTGCAGTTCTGCAGGGCATCTTAGCTGCGCCTAACCCAGTATAGTTCCTACCACCCAACCATAGCTTTGGGACTCAACCCAAGTGTGATGACTGCAGCAGCATAGCACGATGAACATAGTGCAGTTTTGTACCTACCATAAATGTAGATGTTCGAGTGCTTATGCTGCTGCAGTCCAGGTTACCCTCCCTCCATCCCCACTTCCTAACAGGGGTTTCTTTTATCTACAGGTACACCAACCTTCTGGATGCATGTCTATATGATTTATTTGCTTACAACTACCACTATTGTTTTTTCTCTAAGGTATGGTTTGCAAGCCACTTATTTTGCCTTATTAGATTGGGGCACCTGACATCTGGGGCAAGAAAAAGTGAAGAAAATGGTGTCGGCTGCCTCTTTTATACCCCTGCCGCACTGACGTCAGGGAAGAAGCGACGACAACCGACGCCGGACCAAGGCTTTGGAATTCTGGCCGACTGCGGGACCGCCTGACGGCAGGAATAACCCAAGTGTGATGACTGCAGCAGCATAACCACTCGAACATCTACATTTATGGTAGGTACAAAACTGTACTTTCTGTAGAATTGCAGCAGATGTTCGCTGCAACTAACAGTCCTTAATGCTGAGCAAAATGTATGGATGTTTTGCTAATGCTTGGAAGTTTCTTCAGACTACAATGGTTGTGATTGCCTCTTGCACTAGGGTGATTTTAGGACTTGAGGGCATATTGTTTGTCTGATGGCAGATGGAGAAACCTATCTAGTCAGCCTTTTTGTTGAATTTGACATTCTCCCTTCCCTGAATTTCATCTCTTCAGTTGCACCATGTCCACTTGAAGGTCTCAGTGGAATCCTTTTCCAACCATTCGAATGCATGCACCACCATGCTGTCCATGATGGAGTACGTAAGCAGATTTAGTGAGATGATTCCTGTTGGATGTACTCCCTTCTCCTCATATCCTTCCTGCTTTCTCTTTAGGGTTTACCTTTATGATATTATGACAGGATTTTCTGCCCCATGTCTCCTCCTTTCATCCCTTGCTTCTGGTTTCTAGTGTGAAAGAAAGCAACTTCCTCAGCTCTGTACATTTGTGGGGTCTGACTTCTCCATCTTTATAAAACTTTTGGTGACTTTCCTTTAGACATATTCCAGTGACCCCCCCCCCCCCCACGGCCTTGTAAACTGCATGTTAAATGTGTGGCCTGACTTTGGCTCTGTCTACAGAAGAATTACTGATGTTCTTCATGTTTCACTGTTGCAGTCATTACATTTGGGTAATCTGCTGGCAGATTGCCCTCAGTCGGCCTGAATAACAAAGTCTTGGGTCCTGCGTCAGTTGCTGTCTCCTCTTCCATGATGTCAGGTCGTCAGGGGTGTAAAACATGCAGCCGATGCCATTTTAATCCATCTTTCTTGCGAACTGCTTCTGCTTCAGGCACCGCACGGCAAGTGCCAGTCGGCCGACTCCTGAAATTTTCGTTTTCGAGTTTCAGAACTAAAGTCTTCAAACTAAAGCTAAGTACCCCGCTGGGGAAACTTTTTCTTGCTCCTTACCGATGTCAGTAAAAGTTAATAATTGTATTATTTGTGGGAAGCAAATACCTCTCAAGGATTTTCATTTGTACTGCATTCCTTGCCTAGGCCCTGACCACAACGTGCCTTGCTGTCGGTTTTGTGCTAAATTTAACCAACACACTGTCAAGAGTTTGTATATTTTTCCTTCTAAATACCATGGCTCAAGATTTAACTATCCTGAAATGTCGTCGGTTAGCAATCAGACTACCGGAATTCACAAAAAACGCAAAGAAAAAGACCGAGACCGTTGAGGTCCAAAACAGACGAAGCTTCTCCTAAGCCAGTCGCCGGTTCGCTGGTACTCAGTGAGGCACTTTCGCAGCCCCTGATGCCCGCTACTTTTGATTCGTAGGCCTCTACCAATCCCTTCTGCTTCTCCTCCTGAGGATTTTCTTTTGGAGAAACTTTGCATACCTTAAGGGAACATTTTCATTGGGAGAGTCAGGATTTTTCAGAATCCATAAAGGCTTGGGGATTTTCTTCTTCTTCCTCGGCATAGGCCTTTGGTTATACCTCCTGTTTTAGACATTGTTGATGATTTCTCAGAATCCAGCATGGCTCCTGATTCCCTGCCTTCGGCTCCTAGTAAGCCAGACAGATATTACAGGGTTCCTGACTCCCACAAATTCCTTTTTCAAACTCCTACTGCTGACCCTGAAACAATTTCTCAGGGTCCCAAGGGTGTTAAGGCTTCTACTGCTAAATATCCTACCCCTTCTGATAGAGACTCCAGGGCGCTGGATAGATGGGGTAAGAAGGTTTATACGTCTGCAACCCTGGCAATCACGGCTTTAAACTGTCCATTTCATATGCTTAAATATCAACAGCATATCATGGGCTTACTTAGAAAATGATTTTGATTTCTGATTGTGTGGAAAATCGCCTCACAGTAAGACGCTGTCCGGTTCGACTCTTAGCTAGAGCGTCTTCTGCGTGGAGACATGCGTGAATGGGCGTACCTTCGTTGAAGGTTGTGCATCAGGGCTGGTAACTCGGCATGTAAAAATCAACTACCAGTCATTAGCGGACCGGAGTTCCGTTGTGGCGACTCCTAACCGGGAAAAGCCGAAAGACGCAACAACATTGTGTGGAAAATAGAGTTACAGGATTTATTGCATTCAGCTGAACAAGCTGGAAAGCATACTTTGCAATGTGGTTTTGATTCCTTGGAGGCCTCTTGCAGGGCCACCGTAACTGGATCTGTGATAAGAAGGCATGCTTGGCTCAAGGAGCAAAATCTGCCTGATCATGTTAAAGCTAAATTGTTGGATGCACCTTTACAACAGGACAGTCAGTTTGGTAATAAGGCAGAAGAAGTTTTGAAAAAGACGGAAGATAAAGCTAAATCTATGCAAACTGTAAAAGATTTCTTGCAAGTGCAGCCACCCAGGTTCAGTAGGCACTGGCCTACTAAGAACAGGTCCGTTCCAGTACCCAACAGAGCCGCTCAGGTCAAACCCAGACACTCCAAAGGCTCCAGGTTTAAGTCACAAGGAACTTACAGAACAAAACAGTGGGGTGCCTCCACCTCCAAATCTGGAAGTAGCAAAGCACCCCCCTACAATAAACAGTCTCAATGACTTTCCTATGCCATTTCCAAGCACTTATCTTTTGGCAGCCCCTTTGGGGGGGAAACTAGCACTTCATGCTCAAAATTGGCATCTAATTACCCAGGACAAGTGGGTCTTAAATATAGTATCCCAGGGATACAGATTTCATTTCCACACGTTGCCAATTCCAAATGGATGGCCAGATCTGCCTCCAAATCAGTGGGCAGAGGCCCAGAAACAAGTCATGTCCCTCATGGATATGGGGGCTATTCAACCAGTACCAGAAAAGGAAAAAGGACAAGGCTTTTATTCAAGACTTTACCTGGTACCCAGAAAAGACAAATCATGGCGTCCAATTCTGGACTTATCCATTCTAAATACCTTCTTAGACATTCCAAAATTCAAGATGCTGACTCTACAACAGTTACTGCCTATGCTAGGCAAGGATGCCTGGTTGGTAACGCTAGACTTAAGAGGCTTACCTGCATATCCCAATCAGGGAATCTTGCAGAAGATTCCTCCGCTTCAAAGCAGGCTATTTGCATTATCAGTTCTCTGCACTGCCCTTTGGCTTATCTACTGCGCCCAGGGTCTTCACAAAGTGCCTGGCACCAGTGATTGCATTCTGCAGACAAATAAACATTCAAATTTATCCTTATCTGGACGATTGTCAAATTCAGGCAGAAAACAAGGACATTCTTCTACAACATCTGGCGTTTGTAAAAAGACTTCTAACATGCCTAGGGTACACCATAAACAAAAATAAATCACAACTGGTTCCCTCTTAAAAAAATTGCATTCCTGGGTGCAAGCTTGAATACAACTGCCCAGATGGCTGACCTCACGCCAGACAAAGAAATTCAATTGATAACATACTTCAAACAAGTAGCCACAAAAACCCAGCTATCTGCAAGACAAATTCTGCAGGCTTTGGGGTTCATGGATTCCTGCATTCTACTAATTCCATATGCAAGACTGCATATGAGGAAACTTCAGTGGTACCTAAAAAGCTTATGGAGTCAACATTGTCACAGCCTGGAAACAGTGATTCCTCTAATTCCTTGCCTGCAACAGGAGTTCCTATGGTGGGCAGAGGCCTGTCACCAAAGCAAGGGGCTGTCATTCATTCTACCCCCTGCCCACCCAAACCCTGACTACAGACGCATCAGACTATGCTTGGGGGGGGCTCATCTGGCAGGGAGATGCATTCAGGGTGAATGGAGCCCAAATCAAATGCACCTACATATCAACCAGAAAGAAATGCTAGCTGTACCGAATGCTCTGACAGCCTTCAAGTACTTAATTCATCCGGGACAACTACTGATAAAGACGGACTATACCACAGTTATGTGGTACATAAACAAACAGGGGGGGTACCCACTCCTACCCTCTTTGCAGACTAGCCATGGCCTTGTGGAACACAGCCTTGACTTACCAAATACATCTACAAGCTCAATTCCTGCCAGGAAAGCAAAATGCTCTGGCAGACGAACTAAGCAGAAATCTTATGGACCCACACGAATGGAAACTGGATCCACAAATCTTCAGCATGTTGACAAGGAAATGGGGGAGCTCAGACATAGATCTTTTTGCCTCTCCCCAAAACTATCAGTTAAACAAATTCTGCACAAGAATTCATCGCAAAAAAGCTTGGAAAGTGGATGCTCTATCCTTCAGATGGAAAAACCTGTCCGTCTGTGCCTTTCCCCCTCTGCTCTCCAAGGTTTTACTAAAAGTCAGACAGGAAAAACCAAAAATGATTCTGATTGCTCCAGACTGGCCTCACCAACACTGGTACCCGCTTCTAAGAAAGATGTCACACCTTCCTCCGTGGTACCTGCCTCACACCTCATCTATTGTCTCAGCAGAACTATCAAATTCTGCAGACTTGGCTCCAAACTCTGAATCTTGCAGCATGGCTAATCAACTAATTTCACCAGTCACATCTCTCAGTAAACCTGTGATGGATGTCATTTTGGAGGCTAGAAGGCCTAGTACTAGAAAATCTTATACTGATAAATGGAAAAGATTCTGTGGCTTGAACCAAGCACAAGGAGTAAACACAGCAATGCCCAATATTCCTGAGATTCTGCAATATTTAACTGAGATGCTTCACAAGGGCCTATCTATTTCTTCTATAAAAATCCATGCCTCTGCCATCTCAGCTCATTACAACACAGAGCCCCCCCTCTTTTCTCATCCCCTGCTAAAGCAGTACCTGAGAGGCGCCAAAAAATTGAGACCTCCCAGGAGAGCACCAACTCCTGCATGGGACCTCAATTTTGTGCTGGAAAAACTCACCCTACCTCCTTTTGAACCAGCTGCTACTGCAGACATAAAATTTCTTTCTTGGAAGACGGCCCTTCTTTTAGCAGTCACTTTAGCTAAAAGGATTTCAGAACTTCAGGATCTCATGGCAGTAGAGCCTTTCATTATCTTTTATCCGGACAAGGTGGCTCTCTGGTCCAATACATCCTTTATGCCTAAGGTGGTATCCAGTGCGGCTCTTAACCAGACCATTCATCTGCCAACTTTTTTTCCAAAATCTGCAGAACAAGGGGAAGCGGATTCTGCATTCATTGGATGTACACAGACAACTAAGATTCTACTTAAACAGGACAAAATCTCTAAGAAAGTCTGAGCAACTATTGGTGGCATTTGCTGCAGGGGCAGAGGGGAAGGCTATTTCAAAGCAGACCATTTCAAAATGGATAAGCCATTGCATTTGTCTCTGCTACATGCGCCATGGTAAATCTGTCCCCAAGGGGATCAGATCCCATTCCATCAGGGCTGCATCTACTTCTGCAGCTTTTCTCAGAGGGGTTCTTACCAGAGACATTCTAGAAGCTGCTACCTGGAGCTCAGTTCATACGTTCACCAAACATTACCATTTATCTCTCTTTTCTAAATCCAGGGCAGGCTTTGCCACTGCTGTCCTGCAGGGCCTTATAGCTGCTCCTAATGCTGCATAATTCCATCCTCCCATCCATAGTTTTGGGATTCTACCCAAATGTAATGACTGCAACAGTGAAACACAAAGAACATAGTACAGTTGTGTACACTTACCATAAATGTGATGTTCAAGTGTATTCACTGTTGCAGTCCGGGTTACCCACCCACCAGCCCCCTTTTTTTCTCTTATTATTACCTCCTCTTTCCTTCACTATGCTCAAAAGCCTTTTTGTTGTATTTGCTTTTAGTTGGAGGTAATTTTTTTGGTGTTTGAAATTATATGCAGATTATATATATACACACACACAGACACACACACACTTTTGTTCCCCATTTGGGGGGCACCTGACATATGCGGCAAGAAAAACTGATTAAAATGGCGTCGGCTGCATGTTTTATACCCCTGACGACCTGACGTCATGGAAGAGGAGACAGCAACCGACGCAGGACCCAAGACTTTGTTATTCAGGCCGACTGAGGGCAACCTGCCAGCAGATTACCCAAATGTAATGACTGCAACAGTGAATACACTCGAACATCTACAAGTGTACACAACTGTACTTTCTAGAGTCAATCTTCGGATATCAACACTTTTTTCTCCATTGTGACAACTAGGTAACTGTTCTGCTGGTGATCCAGTCTGTGATTGATAAACATCTTCAAGCCTTTTTTCATCTGTTGCCATAATTTCCACTCCCAAATTCAGACTTGTTGTGGCCCAGATTACATTGTATTTGTCTACATTAAACGTCACCTGCTGTTTTTCAGATCAGTTTGGATATCTTTTTCTTTCATTTTTCTAGAGCTTCACCTTTTTAATATGTCATCTGTAAAGAGTTCTCTTTTTTTCATTTGTCTGAAATGAATTTGGTGAAGATTTATAGAGTCAGGACTGCCCATTTTGTTACTTTAGTCATCAGTTCCCTTAATCCTAACATTGGACCTTTGACTGCAAGCTTTCCTGTACTTTACTCCAGACATGCTTCAGTCTAGTTTGTGTCATGCTCTATCCCTACAGCCCCTGTAGTTTTTCTAGCAGCTGCCTTTGTGGGATGGATTGTTGTGTAGCTATCCCTCATATACTGCTACCCAGCAGTTAACTTCTGTAGTACAAGTTGTTTGTAAAATTAGATTAGAGTTCGTTAAATGTAAGTGATGTAAATTGGATCGTATTCAGGCTGAGCAGATTCAAGACAAGTGACTGACTACAGAGTCACAGACAGTGAAAGTATTCTGCATTATCATCTTAGTGCCTTGATAATTGTGGGGAGTCATTTGTGAAGTATGCTCCTTATATTAAAGTATTGGAGGTGGGGTGATACTTTTGTTAAAGCAGTATTTTCCACGCATTCTAAAGACATGCAGTGTAGTTGGTGGACTGGACTGACTGAATTGGCTGTAGTTGTGCATGCTTACGCATGCATGTGTGTGTGGTATAGAAGGAACAGTCGCAGCAGGGCTAGCCACCCTGTATTGTGAACAGTGGTTCTAAATGATTGTCACCGTTTGTATGACACCATAACGCCATGTGCAAAAATGGAAGAAAAAAGGTGGGGGTTGGATTACCTATAAATCTAACTATAACATGCATTTTGTAGCATAGTTCATACATCAGCTCCATGTTAATATTTGGTCTTGTTGTACTATACATAGCAGCCATTACAGAACCATATTGGACAAACTCCTTGCAGGTTGGTACTGGGCTATCTGCCCGAAGACGTATATTAGCCCAGCCACGTTGTGCGGTATTCACCGCCCCTTTAGTAGTTCCCTAGACCCTTGTACTAGCAGCTAGTACCCTTGTCCCCTATCTAGTAGTGCTGTTGGTGTGATCCCTGGTGTGAACTTTGTTACCCATCCACTCATCAAGGTTCCTCTTGAAGAGTGATAGTGAGGGGCTCTGTCTTATGTAGATCGGGACCCTGTTCCATAGTAAGGGAAGTCTTTGTGAAGGGAGTCTATCCTTCCAGCATGTTCTATTCATTGTTGTGTTGAGGTTTGTATCCCTAGAGCATGTAGCTCAAGTAGATTTGGTTTTGCTAAGATGGAGCATGTTCAACAATTCTGGGTTGGACATGGCTGTGTACTTTAGACAGAGGTCGCCTCTGAGAAAGCGGTATGCAACAGAGAACAGTCTTAGCTTTTTCAATCGTGCTGCATAGGGCAACTGTTTGAGGCCAGTAATCCTCTTGGTTAGGTACCTTTGTGGTCTCTCCAGCTGCTGGAGATGTCTAGCCAGGTACATTCCAATTGGTGCATTGTACTCAATAATGGGTCTGATGAGGGAAGAGTAGAGGGGCACCATTACATCCTTAGATCTTGATGCGAACCCTTTCGTGATCAGATGGGTCACATAGAAGGATTTTCTAACCACTTTGGCAACATGGTTATCAAAGGAAAGCTGACTATCTACTTGGGTCCCTAGATCCCTTATTTCTTCTTCAGATTTCAGGGGATTACCTTCTATGTTGTAGTTTGCGGGTACTCTGTTTTTTCCAAAGGGGATTACTACGCATTTTTTTGCAATTAGCTTGAGACCATGGCTTTGACACCATGCATCAGTCTCATTTAGGCCCTTCTGGATGATCTCCATGTCTGCCGGAGACTCTATTATAGCACCCAGTTTGCAGTCGTCCGCAAACTTAGTCAGCCACAGCCCTTCCGTGCTTGCCTGTACTTCTGAGAAGTATATGCCAAACAGGAGGGGCCCCAGGACAGAGCCCCGAGGCACACCACTCGTTACTGGTCTGGATTCGGACATAGATCCCACTACTCTTACTTTATGGGATCTGTCTGAGAGCCAGTTTGCGATCCATCTTGTGACTTAAGGGTTTATGCCCAGGCTGGTGAGCTTATCAGTAATACCTGAATGGGGAATGGTGTCAAATGCTTTAGGCAAGGTCAAGGTAGGCCGTGTGTACCTCCTTTCCCTTATCTATAGCCTGAGTAACTGTCTCAAAGAAATCCACCCGGTTCAGGAGGCATGATCTGCCCTTGACGAAGCCAAACTGTGTGGGATCCAGTGACTGGAGGTTCCCAATCTCTCCATTTATGAATTCCATAATGATTTGCTCCATAGCCTTACAGATCAGACTGGTCAGGCTTATTGGTCGGTAGTTCCCAGGGTCAGTTGTGGCCCCACCCTTGTGTAGCGGGACCACCATTGCCGCACGCCATTCTAAGGGCACATATCCTGTGGATAGGCTGAGAGTGAACAGGGTATTAAGATGCAGGGTTAATTCCTTTTGGAGCTCGCGTATGACATAGCCTGGGACACCATCTGGTCCATGGAGGCAGTGTTTTTAGCTTTAGATAGAGCTTGTTGATACATTTATCTCTTAATCTTCCACAGAAACAAACAGAACTGAAGAAAAATAGTGTCTAAAGATGATAATGTAGACTGCGTATTGCTTATGTTGCTGTGAATCATGGTGGAACTTTGCACAAATGGCATTCAGGTACTTTAACTGAAGTCTGTCTGGCACAGCAAGTGTAAACTTGAAGTGGTAGTTTAAAAGAAACCACATACATTTAAAAAGTGTATATACTAAATGTAGCACAGCTGCAGTAGAAATTAGTCATGTAGCACAGCTGCAGTAGAAATTAGTCATTGGCATGTGCACGGAAGCATGCATGTCTGAAGTCCACTCCCACCAGCCCATATCTGTACAGATATAAAGATCACACAGTGCATGTCTTATATTGGCTTTATTTCAGCAAGGTAACAAGCTTTTTTTTTTTAAATTAAATGTCATTAAATATTAGTATCATTATTAACCACTCCCTTTTTCCCCATTTTCTTCATGGGGTCGGGGTGTCATGTCACCTGTCTATTTAATGCCACTCTCCTGCTTGACTTTCACATGTCTTCTCTCACATAGTCCATCCACCACTTTGCTGGGTGCCACTGTTTCCTCTCTGCCTCTTCCTGTCTGTCACAAGTCATCATCACCAGATTGTCTTCTTTTCTGCATTGTAATCTGTTCTCTAACTTTTTTGGAGTTGGAGCTACTTTGGCTTCTGTTCCTATGTCCTCATTTCTACATCTGTCCCACAGTGTGCATCCTACCACTCATCTTAGATACTTCTCCATTTATAGCTTCCTAAACTTCTGCCCTTACTGCCCAGATTTCCATGCTATACAGTATCGTTGGTTACACCACTATTTTGTATACCTTACTCTTCATCTTGTTTGGCATTCATCTATCATATGCTACACCTGAGACTCTGTGCCAGTTGGCTGCAACCTCTCTGATTCTAGCTTTGACCTCCTCATTCAGGCTTCCCTTCTCCTCAGCCATCCCTCCCAGATACTTGAGGCTGTTAACTTTTTCTTCTATTTTTCTTTTTATCTCAGTTTTCATCTTCTGATTTCCCCCATTTACTGCCATTACAACTATTGTACTGAGCTCAGTTTCACCCCATGTGCCTTCAGTTTTGCATTCCATTCACTTATCCTTTGCTGAAGTTATTACTCAGATTCTGTGTGTAATGCAACATCGTCTGCATACACCAGCTTTGTTGACTTGCCCATTCCAACTTGTTTGCTAATGTAGTTCATCACCAATCTGAATAGTAGTGGGCTTGGAGCTAAACCCTGGTGCACAACCACTCCCACTTGGAACTCCTATGTGATGCTGAACACTGCTCATACTTGAGTCATGGGGGCCTTGTACATAGCTTGCACTAATTTTACTAATGTATCTGGAACTTTGGACCACCACAGGACTGCCCAAGTCAGCTTTCTTGACAGCTTGTCATATGTTTTCTCCAAGTCTGGGAATGCCCAGTTGGAGTCTTTCCTCATTGCTTGCTTCTGCTCAAGTATCTGTCTCACTGCAAGCATCGTCAGTTGTGCTGTCTATCCTAATCCAAATTGGAACCTCTCATCTCCCATCTTACTTTCTACAACTCTGCATGTGTATCAGTCACCCTCTCCAGAACTTTCAAGCAATCTGACGGGAATTTGATACCTCTGTACTCTCCACAATTGTGAATGTTCCCTTTGTTCTTGAACACTGGCACTTGTGTTTTCCTCCATACTGCTGAGAGTACCCTTAGGAGCCATTTATCGCCTATCTCACTCAGCCTGTTTATCATATCTGCTGTGAACTCATGTGAGCCTGCTGCTTTTCCTGACTTCATTTTCCCATTGTGCTGTTCTTACTTTTTCTGTGGTGGACTGCTGTGCTTCTCTCATTGTGTGCTGTGTTTGGGGTGGGTACAGCTTCTGTGGAGTTTTCCTAATTCAGAAGCTGTTGGAAGTGCTCCTTCATCCGCCTTTGATGTCCTGTGGACTGGTGAGCAGGTTGTTGCTGGCATCACCTATGGAGGGTGTCTGGCTGTCTTTAATTTTCTGTCTTTGCCTTGTAACGTGATTTAGTTTTTGTGCTATCTGCTCACTCATTTTCCAGAAGCTGGTAGAGTGCCTCTGATGTCTTGTTCTTTGCTATTCCCTTTCCTTTAGCTTCTTTGTTACCCAGCCAATATTCCTTCCTAGCCTGGTCCTTGTTTTCTATATCCCACTTTTGTCTGCAGTCCTCATTTCTTTTATGACTTCCTGGACTACTGCATTCCACCACTAGCTTTCCTTATGTGCCTTATTTCAAAACCTGGCTTGGCTGCATATCTGCTCTGTAGTCCTCACACATGCTGTTTTGAGGCGCTGCTATTCTTCCCCTCCTTCTATTTCCTATTCTTTATGAGGTGCTAGAGTAATTTCAGTAAACTGTTGTGCTTTCTCATCAGTCTTCAGCCTGGTCTGTGTTGACCTTAGAGCCTTCTTTGACCATTGATTTCAACTGATTGTGGCATCCAGTGTTTGATGCTGTGGGCCGACTGTTTCACTGGGGATGAATTTGCAATCACTGATACTACCCCAATGCCCTTTCCTTACTAGGATGGAGACTACCTGAGTTGAATGCTGGCCACTCTTGTATGTGATCTTGTGTTTGTCTCTCTTTTAAACCGTGTGTTGGCTGCTATCAAGCCCTTTGCCAGACAGAAGTCTAGACTGGCCTGTCCTTTTATTCCAGTTGCCCCACCCATCTGGACCCACACAGTTCTCGTATCCTGTTCCGTCTGTCCCTATATGGGCATTCAGATATCACCTATTATCAACATCAATTCCTTTTGCCTTGCTTTATCTAGTAGGTCCTGCAACTCCTGTTTCAAATTACTCTCTTCTTTACTATCACAACCCAGATGTGGGGCTGAGATTATGAATACTGTCCTGCCATTAGGTTGGAGTCTGATTGCCATGAATCTGTCACTAATTTTGAAATTTATCACTCACCATAATTCTCACATAATTTCTAGCCTGTCCTCTTCCTGAGTAGTAGAGTCTGGATCCCAAGCCAAATGACTTTGTTCCACTGCCCTTCCATATTGTCTCTTGGATACATAGGATGTCCAGCCTCCTCATTACCATCACATGATCCACTTTCCAAGCTCCTTTCTGTCAGTGAACCTACACTGAGTGTAGCAATTCTTAGTTCATGTCTGGCAAGTTGGTTGGTTTTACGTCCAGCTTTTGCCATCAACTTATTGACCCAGGGCTGCTGGGCTTTATGGCAAGCACACTCTGGCCACTAGAGGTGCACTTACCCCTCCCACTGTTAGCATGGGCCCTTGGCATATGTCAGGTCCTCAATCCATTTATCACCCATTTGGAGACATTAGTCAACATGACTGAGTCACTTAGAGCCATATTTTACACACTCGTGTTGCTAGCTGTCTGAATGCTTTTTTTGACCCCTTTGCCTCTCTCCACACCTCCAACTAACCCATTAAATTCCCCAAAGGTGGAGAGTCCTGTGGCCCATTTGTTCCTCTTGACATGATCGGGAGTTAGGAGTGATGCAGTCATAATTTGTCATAAACATTTTGTCTTTAGCCTAATATTCCCACCACATCTGTGACTTTGAGATTATGCTTGGGTCTGTGAGCATGTGTGCTTGCACACTTGTTACTCCTGGACCTTCACTTGGACTGTGGCCCCCCTCACCCTTCAGGGGACAAGCTGCCATTAATTTGTAGACTTGGTGCTCCATACAAGCTGCTTTAGTGTGTTGATTACTAATAGACTTCTGGTTGTATTGAGGCTTAGTCAAAGTTTTCTTTCTGTAAGCAGTAGAGCTGGCTCGGCGAAAAAAAAAAGTTTAAAATGACAGCAGTTTTTTTGTCTAGTGACTGCTAGATTGATGTTATACTCCATGGAGTCATTTTCTACATGCCACCTGTTTGGCTTATTTCTTCAGCACCTGTACTACTTGAAAGTACTTGACTGTCTCATTTTCTTGTACTGCATTGTTGTTCAGAATCTAGAACCATAGTTTGGGTAGCAAGTTTCTAATTGAGTAGTATGGCTTGTATCTGAATAGATAGTTTGGTGGAGGTGTGGTTTGAGCATCAGTGAGTATTGAAGTGTAATCCCTCCAGCATGAGTAAAACTATTCATTTCCCATTAGATTACTATAATGTATTGCAGTTTTAAGTGGTATTAAAGAAAAAATTAAGTGATGTCATCCTGTTGTGGAACATCATTCCATCATTTTTTGGGCCTTATCACTAAAATGAGAGATAAATTAGCATTATATAGCACACAAGTACATTTGTGTACATAAGAACAGTTGCAGTTTGTATCTATTGATTGTAGTTGGTGGTGCATTTTAATAACCCCTCTCAATCCTTCACCCTCTTTTCGTTTACACTGCCTCAATGGAATTTGGGTTCTGTGCCTGAAAACAGTCCCGCACTGGCAGTTTTTCAGAGCTCACAACCTCCTCCTCTGAGTCTCTGTGATGGACAAGGCTTAACCAATTTCCTATCAGGGAAGTGTTAACACCCTGTCGTAGTTAGTTGTTCAGTTTTTTACTGCTAGCTGTAGGAGTTGCACAGTTCAATCTCCTCAGCAGTCTGCATTGGTGGATTACAGCTTCCAGACTCAAATAAATTCCCTTTGGGAACTTCCCTACTTTTTATTTTTTTGTTTTCCTTAAAAATAAATAATATATATGTATATATCTGAAAGTAGTTGTGTGTGCATTAACTTTTTACATTAATCTTGCTAATTCCTGTGGGAGTTGTAACCTGCTGCTGTGTTTGTATGCTTAATATTGCTTTTAAGCAGTTGTGGAACTTTTCTGTTGAGTATACTAGGTAATTGAAGATGTTCTTCGTGTTTCACTGTTGCAGTCATTGCATTTGGGTAATCCTGCTGGCAGGTTGCCCTCAGCCGGCCTGAATTCCAAAGTCTTGGGTCCTTCGTCTGCTGCTGTCGCCCCTTCCCTGACGTCAGGTCGTCAGGGGTATAAAAGAAGTAGCCGGCGCCATTTTCTTCAGTCTTTCTTGCCGCGCGGTGCCCGAAGCAGAAGCAGTTCGCAAGTGCCGGTCGGCCAACTCCTGAGATTTTCGTGTTTGAGTTTCAGATCCGAAGTCTTCTATAAAGCTAAGTACCCCATTGGGGAAACTTTTTTTTCTTGCTCCAGACCGATGTCAGAAAAAGTTAATAATTGTATTTCTTGTGGTAAGCAAATACCTCATAAGGATTTTCATTCTTACTGTATTCCTTGCCTAGGCCCTGATCACAACATTACTGGTTGTCGGTTTTGTGCTAGATTTAACCAACGCACTATTAAGCGTCGGTATGATTTTGCTTTAAACTATTTTCGACGCCAGTTTAATTATCCTGAAATGTCGTCAGATAGCCATCCGACTACCGGAGTTTACAAAAAACACAAAGAAAAGGGTAGAGAAAAACAACCGAGGCCCAAAACCAACGACGAAGCGTCTCCTAATCCAGTCGCCGGTTCGGCGGTTCTCAGTGAGGCACTTTCGCAGCCCCTGACGCCCGCTACTTTAGAGTCGCAGGCCCCTACTGACTCCCATGTGGAGTCGGCCATGCCGCTGCATACTCAAGGTATTGGAGCCTCGGACGCTAATCCCTCAGATGGGTCCGGAGCTGCTGAGCAGGTACCGGCTTCTGAGGGTGTATTCAGACCTAAACATCTTTACATTAAAACAACCTCAGCTTCAAAGACAAAGACTAAAGCACCTTCTAAAGCAAGGAAACAAACTCAAGAGCCACATGGACAGGCCTCTATGCCCAAAAAACAGATGCTCAAAATGGCCGAAGACTTGATTACCTTGCTCAGGGGTTCCCATCCCCCTCCTGATAAGAGGGTCTAGGCATGAAACTGACTATGAATCTTCAGATCAGGTTTCTGTTTCTTCTGATCAGGGATATTCTCTTCCCCCCTATGAGGAGTCTGATGCTGAAGAATCTATACCTTCAGCATCTCCTCCTGAGGACTATTCCTTTGGGGAAACCTTGCATACCATGAGGGAGCATTTCCACTGGGAGAGCCAAGATTTTTCTGAATCTAAAAAGAGGCTCAGGGATTTTCTTTTACTACCTCAGCACAGGCCTTTAGCCATTCCACCTGTGTTAGACATTGTAGATGATGTGTTTTCGGAGTCTATCCTGACTCCTTACCCTCAGCCCCTGTTAAGCCTGACAGATCTTACAGGATTCCTGACTCTCACAAATTTCTTTTTAAAAACCCCACTGCTGACCCAGAAACTATTTCACAGGGTCCAAAGGGAGTTAAGGCTTCCATGGCAAAAAACCCAACCCCCTCTTACAGAGATTCAAGGGCACTGGATAGATGGGGAAAAAAGGTTTGCACATCTGCAACTTCGGCTGTAAGGGCTTTAAACTGTCAATTTCATATACTTAAGTATCAGCAACATGTCATGGGATTGCTTAAACAGAAAATGTTGTTAAATTCTGAATGTGCAGAAAACAAGGAAATACAGGATTTATTGTATTCAGCAGAACAAGTTGGAAACATACCTTGCAATGTGGTTTTGATTCTTTGGAGACCTCCTGCAGGGCCACAGCTACGGGTTCTGTAATTAGAAGGCATGCTTGGTTAAAGAAACATAATCTGCTTGACCATGTTAAAGTTAAATTACTAGATGCACCTTTACAGCATGATACTTTGTTTGGTGTTAAGGCAGAAGAGGTGTTAAAGAAAATGGAGGACAAAGCTAAATCTATGCAAACTGTCAAGATTTTTTTTTACAAGTACAGCCACCTAGGTTTAGTAGACACTGGCCTACAAAAAATTGGTCCTTTCCTGTGTCAGACAGACCTCAGAGGGGCAGAACCAGACGCCCTAGGGGCAGATCTCAGGTGCAAGGTTCTTACAGGCCCAAGCAATGGGTTGCTTCTACCTCCAAAACTGGAGAAGATAGATCACAAACATACAGAAAACAGTCTCAATGACTTCCCCCTGCCTGCACCAAGCACTTATCTTCTGGCAGCACCCTTAGGGAGAAAATTAGCACTTTTTGCTCAAAATTGGCACATCATAACCCAGGACAAGTGGGTTCTAAACAGTGTCACAAGGCTACAAGTTCCATTTCCATACTCTGCCAAAGGCAAACGGCTGGGTAGACCTGCCAAAAAATCAATGGGCAGAGGCACAAAAACAAGTCTCATGCCTCATGGACATGGGGGCCATTCAACAAGTACCAGAGCAAGAGCAGGGGCAAGGTTTTTACTCAAGACTGTTCTTGGTACCCAGAAAGATCAAGGCCTGGAGGCCGATACTGGACCTATCTATTCTGAACACTTTCCTGGATATTCCAAAATTCAAAATGTTGACTTTGCCGCAGCTTCTTCCCATGCTGGGCAAGAATGCTCGTCTTGTGACTTTAGACCTAAAAGAGGCATACCTGCATGTTCCAATCAGGCAACCATGCAGAAGATACCCAAGATTCAAGGCAGGTTCAATGCATTACCAATTCTCTGCACTGCCCTTTGGCTTATCTACTGCGCCCAGGGACTTTACAAAGTGCCTGGCACCAGTAATTGCATTCTGCAGACAGAGGAATACAAATATATCCTTACTTGGACGACTCTCATTCAAGCAGAGAACAAGGATATTCTTCTTCAACATCTGGCGTTCGTGAAAAGACTTCTAACATGCCTAGGGTACACAGTCAACAAAAAGAAATCAAAACTCGTACCCTCACAAGAGATTACATTCCTGGGTGCAAGCTTGAGTACAACTGCCCAGATGGCCTATCTCACGCCAGACAAACAAAGGCAACTGACTACCTATTTCAAAATGTTGGCAACAGTTATCTGCAAGACAAATTCTGCAGGCTTTGGGCTTCATGGCATCCTGCATCCTACTAATTCCATATGCAAGGCTGCATATGAGGAAACTTCAGTGGTACCTAAAAAGTGTTTGGTCTCAACATTGCCACAGCCTGAAAACAGTCATTACTCTCATTCCCTGCCTGCAACAGGAGTTTCGATGGTGGGCAAAGGCTTGTCACCAGAACAAGGGACAGCCATTCACATTACCTCGAGCCAGGCAGACATTAACAGCGGATGCATCAGGCCATGCCTGGGGAGCCCACATGGCAGGAAGATGCATTCAGGGCACATGGTCCTCAAACCAAATGCATCTACTTATCAATCAAAAAGAGATGTTAGCTGTTCAAAATGCCCTGACAGCCTTCAAGGACCTACTTCATCCGGGACAACTACTGATAAAGACAGACGACACCACGGTCATGTGGTACATAAAAAGGCAGGGGGGGCACACATTCTTACCCCTTTGCAGACTAGCTATGACCTTGTCGGACACAGCTTTGACTTAACAAGTACATCTGCAGGCACAATTCCTGCCAGGAAGGAAAAATACTCTGGCAGACGAAGGAAGCAGAAACCTCATGGAGCCCCACGAGTGGAGGCTGGATCCACAAGTCTTCAGCATGATAACAAGGAAATAGGGATGCCTGGACATAGATCTACTTGCCTCCCCTCTCAATTACCAACTAAAAAGATTCTGCACAAGGACTTGTCACAGACAAGCATGGAAAGTGGACGCTCTATCTTTCAGTAGGAAAAAACTATCAGTATATGCCTTTCTTCCACTGCCTCTCCTCCCCAAGGTGCTCCTAAAGGTCAGACAGGAGAAGCCAAGGATGATACTGATTGCCCCAGACTGGCCACGCCAGTGCTGGTATCTAATACTAAGGAACTTATCTCTATACCCTGCTTGGACCTTACCTCAAATACCATGACTACTGTCCCAGCAAAACAATCAGATCATGCACAGCCAACTCAGGACATTAAATTTGGCATCATGGTGGATAATGTAGTCATACAAAAAACACCTCTCAGTAAAGCTGTGATAGATGTCATTCTGGAAGCCAAAAGGCCCAGTACTGGAAAGTCTTATGCTGGAAAATGGAAGGCACAAGGAATTGATACAGCGGTACCAAATATTCCTCAGATTTTGCAATACTTAACTGAGATGCTTCACAAAGGCCTATCTTTTTCATCAATCAAAATCCATGCCTCTGCCATTTCGGCTCATTACAATACAGAGCCACCACTTTTTTCTCATCCTTTATTAAGGCAGTACCTCAGAGGAGCCAAAAATTTCAAGCCCCCAAGGAGACCACCAATACCTGCATGGGACCTCAACTATGTCTTGGAAAAACTCACCCAACCTCCCTTAGAGCCAGTGGCTACTGCTGACATGAAGTTTTTATCTTAGAAAACAGCGCTGCTCTTAGCAATTACTTCTGCAAGACGAGTTTCAGAGCTACAGGCACTCATGGCTATGGAACCTTTCATCATTTTTAATCCAGACAGGGTCTCCCTTAGGACAAACCCAACATTTATGCCTAAAGTAGTGTCTAGTGTGGCACTTAACCAAGCCATCCATCTGCCTACCTTTTACCCAAATCCACAGAACAGGGGGGGAAGAATTCTTCATTCTTTGGACATACACAGACAGCTTAGATTCTACTTGGACAGAACCAAAGCTTTCAGGAAGACAGAGGAATTACTAGTGGCATATACTGCAGGATCACAAGGAAAGCCTATCTCTAAGCAGACTATTTCTAAGTGGTTAGAACACTGCATTCGTTTTTGCTACTTACACCATGGCAAGCCAGTGCATAAGGGAATTAGGCCTCATTCCACAAGAGCTGCAGCCACTTCAGCAGCCTTTCTCAGGGGAGTACCAACCAGAGACATTTTAGAGGTGGCTACTTGGAGTTCAGTGCACACCTTTACAAAGCATTGTCATCTGCCACTCTACTCTAATTCCAGGGCAGGCTTTGCCACTGCAGTTCTTCAGGGTCTCATAGCCACTCCTACTGCTGTCTAGTTCCAGCTCCCCCAACCATAGCTTTGGGACTCTACCCAAATGTAATGACTGCAACAGTGAAACACGAAGAACATAGTACAGTTGTGTACACTTACCATAAATGTAGATGTTCGAGTCTATTCACTGTTGCAGTCCAGGTTACCCACCCGCCTTCCCCCTTTTTTCTTTTGGATCTTATCTTTCCTTCTCTGATTTATACTACCTATGTGGTGTATTTGCCTATAGATGAAGGTAAAATTTATATTGGTGTATTTTTTATAAAGTTTAGCTACCCTTTTTGGGGGCACCTGACATTGGGGGCAAGAAAAACTGAAGAAAATGGCGTCGGCTACTTCTTTTATACCCCTGACAACCTGAAGTCAGGGAAGGGGCGACAGCAGCCGACGCAGGACCCAAGACTTTGGAATTCAGGCCGGCTGAGGGCAACCTGCCAGCAGGATTACCCAAATGTATTGACTGCAACAGTGAATACACATCTACATTTATGGTAAGTGTACACAACTGTATTTTCTGTGGTGTCTAAAAAATAGGCCTCTTGTTTCTGTCTTATCTGCTTCATTTGGAAGTTGTGACAGGAACATCTTGCTTTTTTCGATAATTACTACCAATTTAACACTGCTGTAGCTCTGTTTATTGTTAAATCCGTTATCGCAGATTACTTTATTTGCATGTTCTTTGGAATTTTTTTTCATTTCTGATGAGCTTTTTCTTAAGAGATTCTCTTATCTATGCTGTTTAAAATATTTCTCTTTGACTTAATGGCATATATTTGATTTTTGTCAGTATTTGGCAAGTTCATTTTTCTTGGTACTGTGTGCTAAATTAGAACCTTGGCTCACCTGTTTTGTGGCCATAAACTTACACCAGTTGCCACACTGAAGGCTAACATTATTAATTAAATAACAAGAATAAACATTTCACAACACACTTTGTAGACTGCTGTTGTGAAGAGCCTTACACACTCAGTTACCACTGTGACATTCAGTTGTTAATTGTGATCACAGACTGGAGAATGGGAGATTCAAATCTGGAGAGTAAGCTGCATCCATACTCTAAATTTGAGACATATCTGCATACATAACGCATCTTAACTGTGATGTTCACTACACTGTGATAATTTTAGGACAAGGCTTAGCACAATTTAAACTGTTTCTGCTTTGTTTTATGCAGTTTATCCCCATTTTCTGTGTGGGGACATTTTCTATTTATTATTGCTGCTCTTTGTCAACCCTTAATAGTGTTAGTGAATTATTGCCACATATAGGGCTGGTGTGGTTTCCTTAACAAAGAATGTTTTACAGTCAGCTAATCTCGAATACTAAGCTCATGCTGTGTGACTAATGGGCTGCTTTGTCTATAGATCTTTCTAGCACTACAAATGATGGTGGGGACTCTGATGCAGACGGTAGTGAACACTTAGCTTAACTACTCTGATTCTTAAGGTGAACAAGTTCAAAAACCTAAGCAAGTGTTCTCCTTTCCACATATGATAACTAGGTTTAGAGGCTTATTTAATTAGAAGCAATCTGGAGCTATGCCAGAAACTGGCAGAGTTTATAAACTTATTGAGGATGAGATTCCAGATATTTAGGTTGTTTTTTCTGTTACTGGCCTTGAAACATGTCTGTAAAACTGCATTTAAAACTCCTTTGGCTAGTGAACCAATTACTAAGAAGGATTTGAGGAGCTACAAGATGGGTGACTGCAAATTCACTCCTCGGGTGGTGCCCATGTCCATCCTGTAGAGAGGAAGTCATTATTTACTACCATAGACCCTTACATCTGCGAAACGTTACTCACCTACCTACCGACAAATGGGGCAACTCATGATAAATATGACTAGGCTTGTAAGAGCTGTAGGGCCCATTACCCAAGTAACTTTCTATGAAACTACTCTACTCTTGTAGCTATCTTCTCTGTTTTCAGCTGATCCATCTTCGGTTTTATTAGAGCTGCCAACTCTTAACAAGAGTGCCTTGGCTTCTTTAACCCTACTGCACAGAATAAAATCGGCAAATAAGAATCTCGGGGAAAATAGTTGTCTCGGTGTAGTAATTTTGTCTTTAGAATTTTAAATTCTTAATGTTTCATGTGGAAATTATTTTGCAGTGTGCTTGGAGTTTAGATAACTTGTATCTTTTGCCTTTTCAATCGAAGTGTTATATGAAGGAGATTGTAATGTGACTCTGGTTTTGAAAACATGCTTTGAGGAGGGGCTTGGAAGGTGCGGCCACTATTTCTAGAAATGTATCCACTTCTGTTGTATTGCAGAGGTATTCTTTTTTACATAACCAGAATTTGCTTTGAGGCTTTAAAAAAAAAAAAAAAAAAAAAAAGTTTTTAATGCTCCTTTGTTCTAAATTTGTTTGTTCTTGCTGCTGTCCTGATTCTCAGACAGTGTGATGATAGAGGTAAATTGATGCATGGAGTATCCAGAATGTTTCATATTTCCAGGTTCTCGCCTAACAAGGTGCCCAGCTTCAAAGGGCAGAACAAGCAAAAATACCAGCCTAACCGCCAGGATACCAATAGGAAAGAGCAACAGGATAATGCTTCCAGTCTAAAGAAAAGGGGTTCCTTTCCCAAAAAAGATTATTTCCTTGTTGAAGAATGTCTGTGCCAAGACACAGGGAATTTTCTTCCTCCTCCTCCTCCCACCCTTTCCCCTTCCTCCAGCCTTTGCACGTCCCAGCAGCCTGGCCAGAAGTAGTTTTAGACAAGTGAGTGCTGAGAATAATTCAGTGAGGATACTCCTAGCAGTGGACAGGAAATTCATCTCCTTTAGTGAAATCCCCCCACATCTACCAGCCCAAACACCTCGGATCTCTTCAGTACTCTCTCACAGTTTGCTCCCGCACCACAAAGTGGAAAAGTATTTTACACCAGAATATTATTGATACTCGTAAAGGAGCTATTGTGGGAGACCAGTGTTCAATTTGTCATACCTAAATACCTTTCTGAAAATAACCAAATTCAAAACACTTGCTCTGTAGATAATGCTATCCCTTCTTCAGTACTATGGTTTCATAGTGACTTAACCTCTGAAGGATGCTTCTAACATTCCAATTGCTCCCAACTTCATGTTGAACCTTCAAAACCCATCTTTCACCCTCACAAATAATTGTCTTCCTAAGATGTATGATCAACACAGAAAAAGTATGGCCCTTCTACCAGAAAACAAAGCCCTGACTGTTCAGAACATTTTTAGGGATTTCTGTCTTCAAAAAGCTGCCTCTGGAAGAGATTTTCATGGCATCAGTGATCCTCATGACACCACTGGTCAGACTCCACATGAAAAAAATGTATTGGCAATTAAAAACATTGTTGAACCCAGCACATGCTTCCCTTGGAATTACAGGTACCAGTACTGGATTTTATGAAATGTTACAGTGGTGTTTCTCAGTCCAGACCTGGCCTTCATCTGGACCCCAGTTCAGTCAGCCCAGATGGACTCGTCAGATTTTGCATGAGAAGCCATGTCCAGGGGAGTTTTAGTGCAAGGATAATAGGGTCCTTTAGACACTGCAAAGCACATAAACATCAAAGAAACATTAGCAGTGATTCAGACCCATAGAAGTTCTTCAGTTATGGTCTTGGGTCCAGTTTTATTGGTTACAGTCATGTGGTACTTGAACAAACAAGGGGTAAAAGGTTGCACCCTGTTGCTGGTTGGCAGTGATGACCTGAGGGCTAGCCTTATAGCTTTCATTGATGCTTCAGGCCTCATACAGAGCAGAACCTAGTGGCAGATAGACTAAGCAGATCCCAGATGGACCCTCACGAGTGGAAAATAAGGATGGAGGTTTACCTGGATTTGGCCCAAGTGAGGGGCATACTTCAAGTAGCTATGTTCTCCTCCTTTCAGAACAGGCAGTTGGAAAAATTATTTTGGAGACATCTTTGCAACCACGCTTGAAGGACAGAACCATTCTTGAAGTCCTTCTATTCATATGCTGCTGTATTCATGACATCAGGGAGTTTGCTCTGGTGAACTCTCGAATGTCCGGCCATTATACAAAAGTTAAATGCCACCACTAGGGTGCGCACGATGCCCTGCGTCTCTTCTCTGATGTCAGTTGTAAATGGACGTCGGGTATAAAGCGGATGCCAGCACGCATCCAACCCCAGAAAATTTTCTGCCGCCTGTGTGACTACCAGCTCCGGTTGTCGCTTTATTGGAAGAAGCATTTTTCTACATCCAACTCCAGATAAGTACCCCATAGTGTTTTTTTAATCTTTACTTGCTACTGCTTTGGGTTTCATGTCAGGTAAGAAGGGCAAGTGTAAGTGTGGAAGGCAAATTCCACATAAGGATTCACACAAGCTCTTCCTGTTCTGTCTAGGCTGAGAACACGACCATACCACATATAGTATTTGTCAGACCTTTGTCCCCAAAACCCTTAGAAGCAGTCTAGCAGCTTTGAATTTGCACCTTGAGAACTGAAGACTTAAACATCTAGCCACGCGTATTGATCTGACGTCGGAACCCTCAGAAGAGCCCCCAGTCAAGAAAGCCAAAAAGAACAGGCCTGAACCGACTGCTGGATTTCTACCCTTTACTCCAGTGTCCAACATACTTCTTGATGGTTCAGAAAGAATTACTAAAGATCATTGTGGTGACCCTATTTTGGTCCGGGCAAAGTTGGTACTCCCTTTTAATGGAATCGCCAAGGCCCGTTACCGCAAGCTTCCTCGCACTCTGGATCTGCTCATACAATGTGAGGGGTGACTGGTACATCCCAGTTTTAGAGTAATTGCTAATGACAGCCTGAATGATTCCATTTTAATACCTTTTAGAGACTTGGCCCATGAAGAATGTACAGCAGATATTTAATGAGGCAGGAAATCCTGCAACTAGAAAGTCTTAAGTTTGCAAGTGGTTTTTAGGTGGTGCCTAACAAATATCAGGGGCTTGGTATGGTGCTTACCCCTATGGTTTTAAATGTATGTGATCTTCAGTGATGTCTTACCTTATGCATCTTGTAGATGTCTCAGCTTGTCTGCCCATGGATCCCGCTTCTTTTTGCTCAAAAAGTTAATGAAAAGAATGTTGCACTTTAGACCACCTTGAAAGCAAATCCTCTTTGAGATCTAACTTTGTTCTTGAAAATTTGACCTTCTCTCCTTTTGACCCTGCCTTTCAGGTTGATTTTAAGGTTCATCCCTTGGAAAACTGTTTTGCTTATTGTTCTGACATGTGCAGAGCGAGTCTCTAAGCTGCAAAGCTCTCAAGGTGGACCAGTGTTTGATTTTCCACAATGTCAGGATTGTTTTATGAACTAATACGTCTTTATGCCAAAAGTAGTTTCTTTACACAGATTCATCCATCAGATTCATCCATCAGTCTCTCAGTTTTCTTTCTGGAACCTAACAAAGAAGAGAAGATTCTGCTACCTTGGATGTGCACAGGCAGCTCAGGTGCTATCTTGCTAGAACTAAGTCCTTGTGGAAATCTTAACAACTTTTCTCTAAACAAGTGATAGATTGGTGATTGTCTTCTGTTTTTTTTTTTTTTTTTTTTTTTAAACTCCTGCCATGGTAAATCTGTTCAAGGCAAAGTTAAAGCACATTTTACCAGAGCCTTATCCTCTTCATTGATCTGTATTGGAAAGGAGTTGAGTCAAACATTGTAGAGACAGCAACTTGGTCCTCTGCTCATACTTTTACAAAACACGACAAACTGGACTACTAATATCCAGAGCAGACTTTGTGAGGATTATTATTCAGGGGATCCTGAATCTTTAACCTTCCTCTACCCAGGTAGGGTGAGCTTTGTGAATATACCATGCGCCACTGAGGCAGTGTAAATTATGAATGTAGCACAGTTGCTCAAATCCTACTTAGCCGTAACACAGTAGATTTTTGAATTTCCCACTACCTCAGTAGAAGCACCCATCCACCATCCCTCTTTGTTTATAATTTGATGGTATCCAGCCTTGTTGTGCTATTGGTTGGCTTTTGTTATTTGTGTTGGTTTCTTGTGACTGCATATTGATTGAATTCAGGCAGTTCTTCTGGTCTTTTGTTCTTCCTACTTGGCACTAAAAACCTAAATAACTGACTTCTTGTGACAGCTTAACCCCTGTTACTGACTTCTGTGACAAGAGTTAAGCTTACCCTGATAGACGGGGCTTAACAAATTTCCATCGCCGAGAGTCAGAGAAAGGGATTCTGAGCTCTGGAAAGTTGACTGTTTTTTTTTTTTTTTTTTTGTGCAAGCATAGAACCCGTATGCTACTGAGACGGTGTAAAATTTGAATTTCTGCTCTTACAGGTAAGTGAGACATGTACAGCTGTAGTTTCCCTCTCGTATGCATCATGAAAATGGTTTGTAGGCTGCTGTGAACTGGGATGGAGAAGGGTTTGGAAAAAAAAAATGTCTTAGTTGTTTTGGAGTAATCTGTTGGGAATAGACTGAGAGCATTTGATAGTGATTAGGTCAGAAACTAGGCTGATGTGCCTAGTTGTGCAGCCCTAAAGCAAATTATACAATGGTGGTGATTTAAGAGACATTTTACCTTTTTAAATAATGCCACTGTACAGTTGAACACTTGTTTCTTTTAGTGAGTAGCAGAAGTCTTAAGGGATTGCTTTAGAGGTTTAGTGGTGGACCTGCCATCTGTTAAAACATCACTAACGTAGTGCCTGTTGATGCCAGTTTTTTTTCCCTCTCTCCTTTTTTTTAAAACATCAGGCAGATTCAGTACAACCTACACGGTCTACTTACACCGTGTGCACGTCGTGCCATGACGGGCACACAGTAGCATACCATTTTGGAGTCGGTAAGAGGCTCCACACGGTGTGTAGAGCCGCACAAGCAAGGTAAACACCGTGGCATGCAAATTACAGCATAAGCAGTTGAATTGCATGCTAGTCAACCAATCCAAGATGGAAGAGCTATTTAATAAGATATGAAGCAACCATGTAGACTTGGTGCTGGTTTTTCCTGCAAATTCCGAAACTTGTTGGAATACAGCCTAAGGAGTCTACACAGAAACAGTGCTGAGGGCTGCTGCTGTTTTAATTCATGTGCATATGCAACAGGCTGAATTCTGTGCTGCTACTACTAATAGTAGACCATGGCCAAGAAGAAGTGGGAGGTCGGCATAATGGTTAAGGTGTTTACCTTACAAACACAAGGTGCAGGGTTTGGTTCTCACATTGAGGTAATTGGCTAGGCTTAAACTGTCCAACAAGGGCAGTTAGCATAGTACTAACTTATGAATATATCTAGCCCCTGACCTAGTCCCTGCTGGACAGGGGCATTAGTTGCTGGCTTGTTGGAACATGGGCTGAATTCTTGGTTAGGCTTGCAAGGGCCTCCGGGCCAGTAGCCTAGTAACTTCTTATGATCATATAAGAAGTTTTCAGACTCCGGGTAACTTTTAACCTGCATAATATGGAATTTGTAGAGCACTACACGGTGAATGGAGATGCACACTACAGGAACTCTACGTCCTCAACTCAGAGCCAAGGCAAACAAAGGGGAACCCATCCCAGTGGAGACAAAGGTATGTGCAGCACGTAGTATCTTAGCTGCAGGTACCTTTCAGAGACCAACAGGAGACATGCTGGTGGTGTCATAGGCATCAGCATCCCGGATCCTTCATCAGTTCTTGAATGCTATGCTTCAGCATGCTAGTGACCACATATATTTTCCCCATAGTCCTGAGGATAGGGCCCGAAATATGCTGGAGTTCTACCCTGTAGCACACTACCCTGAAGTACTGGGTGCTAGAGGTTGCGCACATGTAGAAATTAAGGCACCACCCAGGGAACAGGGAAGGCTCTACATTAATAGAAAGGGCTTTCACTCTGTTAACTGCTAAGTCATGTGTAATGCCAGGGGAGTTAGTTGTCTTGAATGTGTGTGCTGGCAACCCTGGCAGTTACCACGACTCTCATATCTGGCACACCTCTCAACTGTATCAGATGCTCACTGGGGGGGGGGGGGGGGAGATATCCCACAGGGTCATTTACTGGGAGATCCAGGTTATACACTGGAACCGTGGCCGATGTCACCCATCAGAAATGCACACCTGCTGAAGAACACCATAATGAGGCACATGCTCAGATCAGTCGTAGGGTGTGTGTTTGTGCTGCTGTGGTTCTGGTGCCTAGATGCCTTTGGGGGAGCCATGGAGTACAATCCATGGACATGTACTAAACTATTTGGAGTATGTGCCATGCTACACATCATCATCCCGAGGAAATGGGTTCAGCAGGATCAACAAGGGGAAGGACTGTACATCCCACGACTAGTGTCAAGGTCACCATAACCACACTCGGGAAGGAAGTCAGCAGGGGAAGCAGCTACTTCTGTGGGTGTAGACAGGCGTAGGCTTGCTCAGTATGCCTTCGCATTGGCAAGAGAGAACACATAGCACACTCACCACCTAAGGGCCTAAAACCTTTCTCCTACACACATGCACATAGTAACATTTATGCCAGGCAACACACTCAACCTTTAGCCCCCCTCCCACCAATGCATTGACTGTGTACTGCTTGTATTAGACAGAGTCAGCCCTGAACTAAAGCTGCTGCAACTGCTGGGTTTACAAGGTAAATGTTGAACCTGGAGTGTCTTGTATAATATTATGAATGGCTGGCATATCCTTGCATTTTGTTACTTGGTAGTGTAACCAAGTAAAAGGTGGAAGATTTCTACAGAAATGGCCTTATTGTGTGACAGCAGAGACTTATTTGACTTTTGTCCATTAAGTACTAGGCCTCAGGCATCAAAGATTCACACAGTCATACCTCTCAAAAGTAGTGATGGTCACTGTATGCCCTCAGTTTAGCACCATACATTTGTACTGGAAAATCATTAGAGAGAAGTTAGAAAGTAATGATACACAATGCAGTTTCAGACTTCATAGCCGTCACAAGATCATTCACAATAAAGATGGAAAATGTTGATGCTGCCAACTGTCTAACAATGTAAGACCAATATAAGTCAAAGGTATAATTACCACTTCAACATCATAAATGCAGATATACTAAGCACTAAGTCAGCTACATACCCTGAGCATCAGTCACAAAGGTCATGTATCCCTGAATCCAAAAGATACAAAACAGGGATGTGGCACAGTTATTGTTACTTGCACAGGGTGTTGGGGGGGGGGGGGCAGGAAGCTTAGGCCAACACAAAAAGTCAGTGAGCCTGTGTGTTTAAGAAAGAGAAGTAGGCAGGCATTTGAATAAAGCAACAATAAATAGCTAGCGAGACAAAATGAGTTTTAAGCTGCACAGCTGAACCATTTAACTTTTGTGTATTTGTTTATAGGGGTCCTCTAGGTGAAATTGGTGTGTGCCTTTGGTGTGTGCCTGCATGAAGACAGCCAAGTTCTGTGCTAACTCTACGTCTTGGCATGTTAGACAGGTGTGAGCTGTGCATGGTAGAGATGGCAGTTCATCTTTGTCATCCCCATCTACGACTACTTGCTCTGCCAGGAGTTACAGTGGCACACTTATGCCCACGGTCAGATGCACTGCTGCAACCTGAACATGACTGATGTCTGCTGGACAAACTCCCCTCATGTGTATGCCCAGGGCCATGACTCCATGGTCTGCCATGTCTGGGTGTGGAGAGCTCACCCACTGAATGAGCAGTGGAAGTACTCCCACTATGGGAGTGTGATCAGGCACTGCAACATTGGCTAAAAGCAGATGATGTGGCTGAAGTACACCCACGAAGATGCCATCCACCTCCCAGAAGTTGTTCCATCACAGACACCACTCATTCCAATGTGTCATTCATCCGATCCATTGAATCAGCAACATGGTGGAGGCAGTCATGCATGTCAGCGTGTGCCACATTTACAACCCTAAGAATTTCTCTGGAGCACCTATGGGGAACATGCACGTGCCTCCATGGTGGTCCTAAACACATGTTGAGTGGCATGGGAAGAGACAACACATCAGGTGGCAGATGGACAGCAGCCCTCCTCTGCACACCCATAACAACCCTCCTACATGGCACCTCTCCCATGCTTTTGTCACAGCCAGTATCAACAGGCACTAAAGCTGCAGTAACCGCACTTCCCTGATAAATTTTCTCGCCCTCTACCAGTCCCAATATCTGTGGGCTCACTGGAATGGGTAGATGTAGGCCTACTGGCTGTGTCCAGTGGAAATTCAGGGGATGGCTGTATGTCAATATCAGTGTCAGATTCAACCTATGCACCCACCTGACTGTGCCTCTGTTTGACCGCTGTCATCATCAGTGTCTGCTGATCCTCCGAGATCAGGTGGTAGAAGTCCCACACTTCCATTGTCAGGATCACCTGTGATAATAAAGACCAAACAGGAAAAATTAATACCTAAACTACTATACTCCAATATATGCTAAGAAAATAACAGTACTGCCACTATTCGACAGTACAGCAATGCACACAACAGTCCTGACATCAATATCACACACTAAAATATTTCTTTGAATTGCTGATGGTCCTGGAAGAAGTTAAGCAAAAGGTAAGGACAACATCATCACAATTAACAGTAACACAGGAGGTAGTACTTTTCTCCCTTTGTTTGTCCATTAACTGTACTTTCAACAAGAACTTGGGTGACAGCTCCAAGCTAATCTGTCAGAATGTGTTAACTGTAGCAATCAATATTCAATACTCCCCAAGCCCCCCCCCCCAAAAAAAAAAAACATTTCTTGTGAAACAGAAGTAACTTATTGATTTAAATTGTTTTTCTGTACAGCAGTGTTCAACAAATGAGGTACAAAATCCTACCTGGAAGCTCTTCTGGGCATGCTTGCTGTGCCCGGAACAGTAACACCAGTGTCAAGGACATGCTGTTTTGCACTTTCCTGGGAGCTGTCTGGATCCCTGACAGTGGACAGGAACTCTTCATTGGCAGTTAGTGGTGGCTGTGTAGCAGCTCCCCCCCGGTTACCCATCCAGTCACAGCCCACTGCAGCTGCTGTCCTTTGTGCAGATGAGATCATGTCAGTGGCCCTATGTTGCACCTGGTCATATGTCTTGCTATGGCCACCCACTGCATTAACCTCTACAACAATCTGCTGCCAACTCTGCATTCTGACTAGCATATCTCCACGTACTGTCTCAAGCAGGAAAGCACCATGTTCCCTAAAAGCATCAACAATGACCTGTTTGTCAGGTTGAGTGAAGGGTGGTTTTTCAGGATTGAGATGCCTGGGTGGCATAGTCCTAGATGTCCTAAAAGACAATACGAGGATAATACACATAAGTGTCACATAACTACAAAATAACAGTTCCCAGATAAAACAGGAAAGGTAGCATTTCAGTATGACCCACTGGAGCAACATAAAGCAGTCTAGAGATCTGAAATATGAGCAACAGGTTGGATGCAAAAAAGGAGAGTAACAATAGCAACATATCCTTGTTTGTGACGTAATAGAAATGCAGCTTTGCCCCCCACCCACCCAAAAAAAAAAAAAAAAAAACAGGCAAATGACAAATTTTGCTAACAAATCATCTCTGAAATGCTATCAAATGAACTGTCCCTGAAACATGTCTACAGATTTAAGACCAACACAGAACATTCCATTTTAAGGTATTGCCAATCATGTATACCTGTGAAATACCCTGACAAACATGCCCATGTCATCAGTACACTTCTATCTTATGCATACAGATAAGTGTAAAAGCCTTTGCAAATCTGTGTGTATATAAAAAACTATTATACAGATTTTTTGAAATTACATTCCGGCATATGCAGTATGTAGCTGACAACATGCAAGCATACCTTCTCAAGTTCAGTAATCTTCTGTGCCGATATATCCCAATTTAATAGCCTGTTTTCTGTGTTCTCTACATAAACCAGTCTCCTCACCTTCAGTTTCCGTAGCTGCACGGTTGGCTTTTTATGGTGTAGATTTGGGGCAGTCAGCATGGTGAAGATGCAAATCAGGTGTGAACGGATTAGAATTGCAGAATCCCAAATACTTGGCTCAGTGTAGCAAATGTAAACACAGTGCAGGCACTCCCTCAGTATTTGTTTTTAATGGATTGCAACTGGGAATGATTACTGGTTGGGAGAAAGAAAACAACACTGCAGACTGCCGTACATCAAGAGGGTGTGTCAGGTTAGACTTATAAAGTGTTATACTTCTAACCTTGACAAAATTAAATCTAAGTAAGCAGCAAACAATTCACAGGTTCCGTTCATTAACATCCAACCTCCCTTCATTTGTTGGCAACTGCATATGATATTATTGCTGTTTAACATCCTCATACATTTTAAAGACAATGATATAGAATGGCTTAGAGTGCATGTCTCAGATTACTGATCAGATGAGAAGAATGACAGAGAGAGGTAAGACAGAGCTGTATATTTGCAAGCAATAGTCATAACCAGTTGTGTGATCACTTAGTGCACTACATCCAAACATAATAGATGTACGAATAACAGTTGTATGGTTTCATATTATTGTGGATAATGCAGTTGTATGCAGCATGATTTCAGTTACTTGTGTGGCAGAGGGATAAGGCACCCTTCCTGTGTTCTGAAGGTTCATTGCAGTGAGAGTTCAAATCCAGACCTGTAGAAATACCTCATGTTTACTAATATTTCTAGTGTGTATGTCGTATATTGCTTTTCCTGTTTTCAACTACTTGGCCTTTTTTCTTTTTTTTTTAATTGGACCAGTGTTTGCTCGATGTGCTTCTTAGTGCCAACATGGGAAACAGAGAAAATTGAATGCCAGGTTTGGCTATGCTGTGCTTATCGCAGTGCCCAAACTGGACTAGTGGGCCACCCAGGAAGCAGAACACCTGCAAAAAGGGCATCTGTAAAAGGGCAAAGGTCAAAAACAATACATTGTTGCAATTTCTGTATTTCATTACACAAGTACACGTAGCGGCATCGAGCGGTGGTTAGCAGGGTTCCCCAGCAGCTGCAGTCATAGAACACCTGCAGAAAGGACTCTGATAGCCAATAATTGAAAAGTGATACATTCTGTTAATTCTGTTGGGCACTGCTTTAACCCGCTAAGCGGCTTTGTGCAGCAGTTAACACAAGAGACCTTAAGAATGCTTAGGAAATTTCGTGTAACTAGTCCTGCAGCAGAAGGTGTAAATGTTACGGCTGTAGTACAGATGGTCCTGGATTCTAGTACAGGGTGTGCCACCTATTTTTACTGTTGACACTGCACTTTATAGCAATGAACTGAAAAAGGCAACTGTTACCTCAACAATCTTGTGGCAATAGTTAAGTGTAGGATTGCCTTACACATGATTCTGTTTTCTAATGCAAGATACAGTGCAGTGGAAAATATTTGCCCCCTTCCAGATTTCTTATTTTTTTGCATGTTTGTCACCCTTAAATGTTTCAGATCATCAAACAAATTTAAATGTTAGACAAAGATAACCCAAGTAAACACAAATTGCAGTTTTAAGTGATGATTTTATTAAGGAAAAAAACTATCCAAACCTACATGGTCCTATGTGAAAAGTAATTGCCCCCAAAATCTAATAACTGGTTGTGCCACCCTTAGCAGCAACAACTGCAATCAAGCGTTTGTGATAACTGGCAATGAGTCTTTCACATCGCTGCTGAGGAATTTTAGCCCACTCTTCTTTGCAGAATTTTTAATCCAGTCATATCGGAAGGTTTCCCAGCATGAACCTCCTTTTTAAGGTCCATGGCACAGCATCTCAATTGGATTCAAGCCCGGACTTTGACTAGGCCACTCCAAAACCTTCATTTTGTTTTTTTTAAGCCATTCAGAGCTGGACTTGCTGGTGTGTTTTGGATTATTGTCCTGCTGCAGAACCCAAGTGTGCTTCAGCTTGAGGTCACGAACTGATGGCCGGACATTATCCTTCAGGATTTTTTGGTAGAGAGTAGAATTCATGGTTCCATCAATCGCAACAAGTCGTCCAGGTCCAGAAGCAGCAAGGCAGCCCCAGACCATCACACTACCACCACCATGTTTGACTGTTGGTATGATGTTCTTTTTCTGAAATGTTGTGTTACTTGTACGCCAGATGTAACGGGACACACACCTCCCAAAAAGTTCAACTTTTGTTTTGTTAGTCCACAGAATATTTTCCCAAAAGTCTTTGGGATCATCAAGATGTTTTTAGGCAAAAGTGAGATGAGCCTTTATGTTCTTTTTGGTCAGCAGTGGTTTTCGCCTTGGAACTCAGCAATGCATGCCATTTTTGCCCAGTCTTTCTTATGGTTGAGTCATGAACACTGACCTTAACTGAGGCAGATGAGGCCTGCAGTTCTCTAGATGATGATGCAAGTTCTTTTGTGACCTCTTGAATGTGTCATCACTGCATGCTTAGGGTAACTTTTGTAGGCCGGCCACTCCTGGGAAGGTTCACCACTATTCCATGTTTTCTCCATTTGTGGATAATGGCTCTCACCGTGGTTCGCTGGAGTCCCAAAGCTTTAGAAATGGCTTTGTAACCTTTTCCAGACTGATAGATGTCAATTACTTTGTTTCTCATCGGTTGTGGAATTTCTTTAGATTGTGGTATGATGTCTTCCTTTTTGAGATCTTTTGGCCTACTTCGCTTTGTCTGACAGGTTCTATTTAAGTGATCTCTTGATTCAACAGATCTGGCAGTAAGGCTTGGGTGTGGCTAGTGAAATTGAACTCAGCTTTCCCAAACATGTGATTAACCACAGTTACTTTATGATTTGACAGGGGGGGGGGATGGGGGGGCAATTACTTTTTCACATAGGAGCATGTGGGTTTGGATAGTTTTTTTCCTTAATAAATAAAATAATCACTTAAAAACTGCATTTTGTGTTTACTTGGGTTATCTTAGTCTAATATTTAAATTTGTTTGATGATCTAAAACATTTAAGTGCGGCAAACATGCAAAAAAATATAAGAAATCAGGACGGGGCAATTACTTTTTCACATAGGAGCATGTGGGTTTGGATAGTTTTTTTCCTTAATAAATAAAATAATCACTTAAAAACTGCATTTTGTGTTTACTTGGGTTATCTTAGTCTAATATTTAAATTTGTTTGATGATCTAAAACATTTAAGTGCGGCAAACATGCAAAAAAATATAAGAAATCAGGACGGGGGCAAATACTTTTTTATTGCACTGTATTCCAGACATTTTTACTGTTGTTCCACTTCCCATTATATTTACTCTCATTTATAACACTTTAGATAGTGGAGCTGATATGAATTGTATGTATGAGGGGTGAGACACCATTATTGTGTTTTCAGATGTATGACTGAGGGTACACTGTATAAGTGGACTTGCATTGCTTTCACAGTTAAGACACACACCCAACTGGATCGATATCCAATACCTTTGTTAGGTCACACACATACACGTATAACAGCTCACACTGTTCCTGACTGAGCAATACTTCTGTGACAAAGATGGAAAGTCAACATTGTTGAAGAAAATGTTTTGTCCCTTATGCCTAGGTTTGAATCCCACACTGTAAAAGTACATTTTCCTTAGTGTATAAAGACAAAATAAATATGTTGGGTCATTACATCTATGCCCCCAGTGCATGTCTGCAAACTTAACTCACCTAACAGTTATCTTCCAAGTTGCAATATATATATTTCCAGGCTACATCAGTAGACAACCCCTTAAACTTGAGGCTGAGTGTCCGATTAACCTTCCATTTACAATTATTTAATTCCTTCCTGCTTGGCACTGCTGTGCTTAACATCGTGCAAACTGGTTGGCATTGTTCAGGTTTGCACAATACCAGTAAATGCGATAACTGGAACTGATGGGAAGGCATCAGTTTCTAGTGCTGTAGTTTGGCTGCTAGACATGGCTGCCATTGGAGAGGAAGGCACACAAGTTAGGGCACAGGTGGGGTGTCCAAGAGTCCAGGATATTTATTGGACTACTGGTAAAGCACCACAGCCAAAGGCTTCTGCAGGTGGACTATTCTGGCTCCCAGTACAAGTCTGATGTGTGGAATAGTTTGGCCCAGGCTGTATCCAGTGCTGCTGGTATCCCATGCCCTGGAAAGCAGTGTAGGCATCAGTTTAATGACCTACACAGGAGAAAAAAGTACTGTCAGCTGTTGGTTGCAGGAATTTAAAACTGCAGCTATTCCACAGCTGTGTAAGTATGACCATAAAAGAGCAGTTGTAAGACTTAGAAAGCTAAATGTAGTCAAGACTGATATCAATAATGCTCTTCTGTTCTTCAGTGCTATGCAGCACAGCGAGGTAGGCCAGCCCCAATGGATCATCCTGCCCCTGCTCCACTGGCTCCATTACCGATGCTAGCATGTCTGGGAGACAA
Source organism: Protopterus annectens (assembly GCF_019279795.1). Classification (NCBI taxonomy): domain Eukaryota; kingdom Metazoa; phylum Chordata; order Ceratodontiformes; family Protopteridae; genus Protopterus; species Protopterus annectens. Next base: position 497,205,027 of record NC_056739.1, read on the forward strand.
CATGGCACACTGCCCCTGCTGCCCCTGCACTACCTGTGCCTTCAGATAGTACTGTCCTGGAAGCTGGTGCAGTGGTACCCTCCAGGCACAGTGGCAGAGGTGGTGATTTCATCACCCACAGGGAGTTGCGAGGAATGGTGGGTAGAGTCATGCAGTGCACCATTGGTGTACACTTAAGCTGGATGGAGAGGCTGCTCTCCCTCATGGTCCATAGGAAGAGGAGATGTCAAGCACTCCAATCACCAGTTGAGTAAGGGGACAGTGATAGTCCAGTGAGTGAAGACTCAATTAAGGTGAGGACAAGATTCTCACCGTCTTCAAACTTGATATCCATGAGCCTGGGTTGTCCCCTTCCTCACCCCAACCATGGTGTCCCCCAACCTTTTGTGTGCATCACCCTGTCCCTGTCTCTTGTTTGCATTTGCTTCCTTACTTACCCAGCTTACTTGACCCAGACATACCTACGTCCCTTACCCAGCAGTGCCTTCTTACTGAATTTGCAAAAAAAAGGGCTCCTGTCCCACAGAAAAAAAATTTGTCCCATACGTACAATGGATATAAAAAGTTTACACACCCCTATTAAAATGCCAGGCTTTTGCGATATAAAAAAAGGAGACCACAGTACATCATTTCAAAACTTTTCCCCCCTTTAATGTGATCTATAACTGGTACAATTCAGTTAAAAAACAAACAGATCTGTTGGGGGGGAAAATATAATAAAAAATGTACAATACGCTGGTTGCATAAATGTGCACACCCTTAAAACAATAGTTTGTTGCGTGTGCACACCCCTAAACTAATACTTTGTTGAAGCACCTTTTGGTTTAATTACAGCATTCAGTCTTCTTGGGTACAAACCTGCCATCAATTAAAGAGACTCTGAATAAACCCAAATAAAGTTCAACTGTCCTAGTAGGATTTTCCTGACGTTTACTCAGTTACCTGCTACAGCAAAAGCCACGGTTCACAGAGAGCTTACAAAGCATCAAAGGGATCTCATTGTTGAAATGTGTCAGTCAGGAGAAGGGTACATAAACATTTCCATAGCATTGGATATACCATGAAACACAGTGAAGACAATATGGGACAACAGTGACATTGCAAAGATCTGGATGTCTCTCCAAAATTGATGAAAAAAGACGAAAACTGTTCAGGGAGGCTGCCAAGAGACCTACAGCAACACTGAAGGAGCTGCAGGAATTTCTGGGAAGTACTGGTTGTGTATTAATATGACAATCTCCTGTATTCTCCATATGTCTGGACTATGGGGTAGGGTTGCAACACAGAAACCTTTTCTTACACAGAAAAACATCCAGGCCTGGCCAAAATTTGCAAAATAAAGTGCCTGAAAAGCATGTGGGAAAATGTGTTATGGTCTGAGACCAAGGCTGAACTTTTTGGCCACAATTCCAAAAGGTACGTTTTGTGCAAAAACAACACTTCGCATTACCAGAAGAACACCATCCCCATGGTGAACATGGTGGTGACAATATCATGGTTTGGGGTTGCTTTTCTTCAGCTGGAACTGAGGCTTTAGTCAAGGTGGAGGAATCATTTCTAAGTACCAGTCACTTTTTGCCCAGAACCTTCAGGCTTTCTAATGGCTCACCAGAAGAATACGTTTTGGAATAGCCAAGTCAGAGCCCAGACCTAAATCCAGTAGAAAATCTGTGGGGTTACCTGAAGAGGATTGTACACAAGATGCCCTTGCAATCTGACAGATTTGGAGAGCTTTTGCAAGGAAGAATGGGCAAATATTGCCAAGTCAAGATGTGCCATGCTGATAGACTCCTACCCAAGAATACTGAATGCTGTAATTAAATCAGAAGGTGATTCAACAAAGATGTTCTTCGTGTTTCACTGTTGCAGTAATCACATTTGGGTTATCCCTGCCAGGGTAGCCCTCAGTCGGCCCGAATACCAGAGACTTAGTGTTTCTGCGTCAGTTGCCGTCGCTCCAGGACTGACGTCAGGTCATCAGTGGTATAAAATAAAGCAGCCAAAGCCATTACATCAATCTTTTTTGCAGAGGAGCCCAAAGCAGAAGCAGTTTGCATGAGTGCCGGTCGGCCGCTACCTGAGTTTTCCATTTCAGAATTGAAGTTGAAGTCTTCTAAAGTTAAGTACCCCATTAGGGATCCTTTTTTCTTGCTCTAACTGATGTCAGAAAAGTTAATTGTCTCGCCTGTGGAAAGCAAATACCAAACCAAGACTTTCATTCTTACTGCGTCACTTGATTAGGCCCAGACCATGACGTTCCCCGCTGTCGCTTTTGTGCTTTGTTCAACGCCAGAACTATACATCATTGGGCACTTATTGTACCTAGATATTTTTGCTCTCAGTCCTCTAATTCCAATATGGCTTTGGTAAGCCATCCGACAGCTGATCTTCCAAAAAACTTAAGGCTAAAGACAGTCGGACCGCATAGGTCCAAAACTGCCAATGACGCTTCCGTTAAGCTAGTCGTCAGTTCTGTGGTCCTCAGTGAGGTGCTTTCGCAGCCCTTGATGCCCGCTTCTGTGGAGTCACAGGCCACTACCGAGATGCTTTCGGAGTCTGGTATGCAGCGAGACTCTTCATTGACTAAGGATCCTGCAGCTGTCTCTATCTTGGATGGGTCCGGAGCCGCTGAGGAGGGACCAGCTGGCGAAGCATTACTTCACACTACCGATTCTCGACACAGATAGACTTCTTTCTCGTCTGCCGTTCTTGCAAAAACTACTAAGTTTCTAAGGACCAGGGTACGAACCACACCCAAAAAACTGACGACCCAAGCTCAGGCACCTGCTTCCTTGCCTCAGTCTCAAATGCTTAAAATGGAGGAAGACCTTATAATGCTCATCAGGGGAAGCCAGGCTACCCTTTCCAAAAGAAAGAGATTTGTCCCCAGTATTTTTATATGAACAGGAGTCAGATGACTCTGAAGCATCTGACTATGAAGAGATGCGATCCCTCTCTGTTTGAGGATTCTGATGCAGAGGAATCCATCCCTTCAGCCTCTCCACCTGAGGACTTTTCCTTTGGGGAAACCCTACATAACTTAAGGGAGCATTTCCAATGGGAATGTCAGGACTACCCTCACTCAAAAAAGAGACTCAGGGAATTCTTAGATGTTCCACAGCACAGGCGTCTCTGGCCATTCCTCCTGTCTTGGATGTTGTAGATGATGGTTTTATGGAATCCAGTTCGACTCCTGACACCCTCCCTCCTGCTCCCAGAAAACCTGACGGGTACTATAGAGTCCCTGACTCTCTCAAATATATTTTCAAAAATCCTACTGCTGACCCTGAGGTTATCTCTCAAGGACCTAAAAAAATTAAAGCAACTTTTGCTAAGCATTCCACCCCTCAGATAGGGATTCCCGAGCATTAGACAGATGGGGTAAAAAAGTATGCACCTCTACTACTCTTGCTATTAGAGCACAAAATTGTCAGTTCCATATGCTGAAATATCAGCAACATAGCATGGAACACTTCAAACAAAAAAATATCTTCTTTTCCTGCTTGTGCAGAAAACAAGAGTTACAAGAGATAATGCATTCTGCAAGTCAAGTAATTAAGCACACCTTACAATGTGGTTTTGACACCCTAGAAGCATCTTGCAGGGCAGCAGTCACTGATTCTGTCTTTAGAAGGCATGCTTGGCTTAAAGAACAGCCCTTGCCAGACCATGTCAAATCTAAATTATAGGACACACCTTTGCACAATTTGGCACCAAGGCAGAAGATGTCTTAAAAAAGATGGAAGAAAAAGCTAAATCTATGCAGACAGTTAAAGACTTCTTGTAGGTCCAGCCACCGAGGTTCAGTAGGCATTGCCCCTCTAAGCACTGGTCCTTTCCTGCACCCTCCAGATCAGCTCAGCCCAGACTCTGGGGAAACTAGCACCCCAGACAACAGCCCCAGGCAATGCAGAGATCTAAGCAATGGAGTTCCTATTTAAAACCAGGGATTGCTAAGCCACCCCCTCATGGTAAGAACTCACAATGACTTTTCACTTCCACCCCCTCCCTTTGCCCACCTGCTCTTGTCCCTAGGAGGAAAACTATCCTTCCACGCAAGCACCTGGGCCACCATTACCAATGACCGCTGGGTCCTCAACATAGTATCCCAGGGATACAAATTCTACTTCCACACTCTACCAACCCCAAAAGGGTTCCCAGATCTACCCCCAAACCAGTGGCCAGAGGCCAAAAAGCAAGTCCTTTCACTGCTCTCTGAGAGCAATAGAGCATGTTCCTGCAGAACAGATAGGCCAAGCTTTCTACTCCAGACTCTTTCTCATACCCAGAAAAGAGGGCACATGGCGCCCCATCCTCGATCTATCCATTGTAAACACCTTTCTGGTGATACCAAAATGCTCACCCTCCAGCAACTCCAACCTATGCTTCCCAAGGATGCTTGGTTCGCCACCCTAGACCTAAAAGAGGCCTACCTACACATCTCAATCAGGGAATCATACAGGAAATACCTAAATTTCATGGCAGGATCACTGCACTTGCAGTTCTCTGTGCTTCCCTTTGACTTATCCACTGCTCCCAGAGTTTTCACAAAATGTCTGGCTCCCGTCATTGCTTTTTGCAGACAAAGAAATATTCAAATTTACCCATACTTAGACAACTGCCTGATTCAAACAGTCAGGAAAAGCTGCTAAAGCACCTTACCTTTGTAAAGGACCTACTGACCTCCCCGGGGTATACTGTCAATGAAAATAAATCCAAACTAGTACCCACACAAAAAAAAAAATGTATTCCTGGGAGCAAGCCTGGGCACAGCATCTCAGATGGCATTCCTTACACCAGAAAAACAAACCTACCTGACAGCCTACTTCTCTCATCTAGCCACCAGACCCCAGTTATCCGCAAGGAAAATCCTGCAAGCTCTGGGATTCATGTCTTCTTCCATTCTACTCATTCCATATGCCAGACTGCATATGAGGAAACTACAGTGGTACCTAAAAAGCCATTGGTGTCAGCACTCCCAAGACCTGGAAACTCTTATACCAATGATACCTTGTTTAAGGAAAGATTTTTTTGGGGTGGGCAGCAGCATGCTGCCACAACAATGGACTTCCCTTTTCACAACCCCAAACCGCCCAGACCCTCACCACAGACTCATCAGACTATGCCTGGGGTGCACACCTGGAAGGCAAGTGCATTCAGGGCCAATGGAGCCTAAATCAAATACATTTGCACATCAACCAAAAAGAGATGTTAGCTGTTCAGCATGCTCCGACAGCCTTCAGACCCCTACTCTCCCCAGGGCCACTTCTGATCAAAACAGACACACCACTGTGATGTGGTATATCAACAAGCAGGGAGGGACTCACTGATGCCCTCTGTGCAGGCCCGCCATGACCCTTTGGCACATGACCTCCTACACCTGATGTTCATCGTGCATACAGCTACAGTAATCACAGATGGGTTTTTAGCCGTCAGGCGGTCCCTCGGTCGGCCGAATTCCAAAGTCTTGGTCCGGCGTCTGTTGTCGTCGCTTACTCTTCTAACGTCAGTAGGGCCAGAGTATATAAGACACAGCCGACGCCATGTTCTTCAGTCTTTTTTGCCGCGTGGTGCCCGAAGCAGAAGCAGTTCGCAAGTGCCGGTCGGCCAGCTCCTGAATTACGAAAAAATTGGAACCGAAGTCTTCTTTAAAGCTAAGTACCCCGTTGGGGAAACTTTTCTTGCCTCAGACCGATGTCAGAAAAAGTTAATTGTATTTCTTGTGGGAAGCAAATACCGCATAAGGATTTCCATTCCCGTTGCATACCTTGTTTGGGCCCAGACCACAACGTCTCGGGCTGTCGCTTTTGCGCTACCTTCAATAAACGCACTATCAAGCGTCGGGCGGAGTTCGCCCAACACTACTTTGGTAAAGCTTTTGATTATAAGATGTCGTCGGACACTCCGACTACCGTTTTGTCCAAAAAACGCAAGGAAAAGGGCCGACACCACGCCAAAACAGGCTACACGTGGTCTGGTTCTCAGCGAGACGCCTTTGCAGTCCCTGACTACCGACGACACTCCTTTGGCGGTGTTCTCGGTACCCGAGACCGCTGGGTCCTCGGTCCTTTTCCAGACTACAACCAAAGCCCCTGCTAATGTCGAGCCTACTAATGTGGACAGGTCCACCTCCACCCATGGTGTATTTAGGCCCTCATCTTCTTTTTCAATAAAGGCTTTTACTAAATCCAAAGCAGCCAGGCATCCCACGAGGCCTGTTGCACAGGGCCCATCTCCTGGACCCATGCCTAAGAAACAGATGCTTAAAATGGCTGAGGATTTAATTACTCTTATCAGAGGTTCTCAGCCCCCTCCTGACAAGAGACCCAGAGTGGAGGAAGAATCTCCCTCTTCTGATCAGGGATCCATTTTATCAGAACATTCTGATGCAGAGGAACACTCTTACTCCCCTTTTGAGGATTCGGATGCAGAACAGTCCATTCCTTCTATATCTCCTCCTGAGGATTTTTCTTTTGGGGAAACCTTGCATACTTTGAGGGAACACTTCCATTGGGAAGGCCAAGACTTTTCAGATTCCAAGAAAAGACTTAGGGAATTTCTTTGGTTACCTCAGCACAGACCTCTGGCTATACCCCCTGTTTTGGATGTACTGGATGATGTCTATTCGGAGGCTTGCCTTAACCCTGATTCTCTGCCTCCAGCACCAGTAAAACCTGATAGATATTACAGAGTACCCAGCTCTCACCAATTTCTCTACAAAGGACATAATGCTGACCCTGAAACCATTTCACAAGGCCCCAAGGGATTAAAGGCCTCCACTGCCAAGAATCCACTCCCTGCAGAAAGGGAATCCAGATCTCTAGAAAGGTGGGGTAAAAAGGTATATACCTCGGCCACCCTAGCCATGAGGGCCTTAAACTGTCAGTTTCATATGATTAAATATCAACAGTACCTGTTATCACAATTAAGGAACAAAATGTCTCAACCTGAACAACCAGATTTAAAAGAGTTACAGGATATGATGCATAGTGCGGAGCAAGTGGGTTAACACACCTTACAATGTGGTTATGATGCCCTAGAGGCTTCCAGTAGAGCGGCTGCCACAGGATCAGTCATTCGCAGACATGCCTGGCTTAGGGAACAATATTTACCTGATCATGTGAAAGCTAAACTTCTTGATGCTCCTTTACAAAAGGATGTACTATTTGGTACTAATGCTGAGGACATACTACGGAAAATGGAAGAAAAAGCCAAATCTATGCAAACTGTCAAGGCTTTCTTACAGGTCCAACCACCACGTTTTAGCAGAAATTGGCCTTCAAAAAACTGGTCCTTTCCAGCCACTGACAAGCCCCAAAGAGGTAGATACAGACGCACAAGGGGCAGAGGACAATCACAAGGATCATATAGAGGCAGACAGTGGCAATCTCCAGCACCAAGAGGTGGTGAAGACAGTGCACAACAATACAGGAAGCAAACCCAATGACTCCCTCATTTCCATGCCAAGCAAGTCTCAGCTGACAGCACCTTTGGGAGGGAAACTAGCATTATTTGCAAGCAATTGGCATATTGTCACAACAGACAAATGGATACTGGACATTATAAACAGAGGCTACAAATTTCAATTTCACACTCTTCCAAAAATGAGAGGCATGCCAAACCTGCCACAAAATCAAAGGGCAGAGGCACAACTGCAAATTTCAAAGCTCCTAAACATGAGAGCTATACAAAAGGTACCTACACATCAACAAGGTCAAGGTTTTTATTCAAGACTTTTTCTGGTACCAAGAAAAGGAACCGACTGGAGACCCATTTTGGACTTATCCATCCTAAACACATTTCTACTCGTGCCAAAATTCAAGATGCTCACATTACAGCAACTTCTTCCCATGCTGGGCAAGGAGTTTTGGCTGGTAACATTGTAACTCAAGGAGGCATACCTGCATGTCCCAATCAGACAAAGCTGCAGAAGATACCTCAGATTTCTTGCAGGTTCAATCCACTATCAATTCTCTGCATTGCCCTTTGGCTTATCTACTGCGCCCAGAGTATTCACAAAGTGCCTGGCATCAGTGATTGCCTACTGCAGACTTCAAGGGATACAAATTTACCCTTATCTGGACGACTGCCTGATCCAAGCGGACAGCAAACGCATACTACTGGAACATCTGGCATATGTGACACGGTTACTGCTTTCTCTGGGATATACCATCAACAAGGAGAAATCAAGACTAACACCATCTCAGAAAATAACCTTCCTGGGTGCCAACTTGGACACAAACACCCAGATGGCATATCTTACGCCAGAAAAACAAGGGCAACTATCTCAGTACTTCAAAACACTAGCAAAAAGTACCAGGCTTACTGCAAGGAAAATCCTGCAGGCTCTGGGATTCATGGCATCTTGCATTCTTCTAATCCCATGTGCAAAGCTGCATATGAGGAAACTTCAATGGTACCTAAAAAATCTATGGTCTCAACACAGTCACAGTTTGGAAGCAATTATACCAATAATTCCATGTTTGCAAAAGGAATTTCTATGGTGGGCCCAAGCATGTCAAGTAAACACAGGCCTTCCATTCTGCAAGCCTCCAGCAAAACAATTCTTAACCACAGACGCCTCAGATTACGCCTGGGGGGCGCACATGAAGGACAGGTGCATTCAGGGCAGATGGTCCCAAAAGGAAAAGCACCTTCACATCAATCAAAAAGAAATGCTAGCAGTAATAATTGCAATTACAGCTTTCAAGGACTTCCTGCATCCAGGACAATTACTGATAAGAACAGACAACACCACAGTAATGTGGTACATAAACAAACAAGGAGGAACACATTCATACCCCTTGTGCAGACTAGCCATGACTCTTTGGAACTTGGCTCTGGAAAGACAAATCTAACTTCAAGCACAGTACTTGCCAGGACTGGAAAACACACTGGCAGACACTCTAAGCAGAAATATGACAGATCCACACGAATGGAAGTTACATCCTCAGGTGTTTACAGAGATAATCCAAGCATGGGGGAGGCCAGACATAGATCTTTTGCCTCCCACAGGAACCATCAACTGAAAAGTTTTGTTCAAGGACCTTTCATCCAAAGGCCTGGAAAGTGGGCCCTTTCATTCAGTTGGACAGCATGGACAGTTTATGCATTCCCACCTCTGCCCCTTCTGCCCAAGGTGCTTTTGAAAGCAAGAACAGACAAACCAAGGATGATACTGATTGCTCCAGATTGGCCAAGGCAACACTGGTATCCACTCCTGAGGAGCCTAACACATACTCCTCCCTGGTCCCTGCCTCTAATGCCTCTTCTACTGACTCAGAACAGCTACAAAACTCTTCACAGTCAGCTAAAAACACTCAACCTCGCTGCATGGAAAATTCCTTGACACCACAACAGTCCCTACTCTCCAAGGAGGTGCAGGATGTCATTTTGGAGGCCAGAAGACCATCTACTAGAAAAGCTTACTCCATAAAATGGAAGCGGTTTTGCTGTTGGAATGAGAAAAGAGGCCAGGACCCTAGAAAATTGAACTTGCCTCAGGTTTTACAGTACCTAGCTGAACTGCTGAACAGCGGACTTTCATTTTCTTCCATAAAAATACATGCCTCAGCCATTTCTGCAGAATTCAACACGGATCCTCCTTTATTCTCTCACCCACTCTTACGACAGTTCCTCAGAGGGGCTAAGAATATAAGACCTCCAAGGAAGCAACCAATACCAGCCTGGGACCTTAATTACATACTAGAAAAATTAACATTGCCTCCCTTTGAACCTGCTGCCTCAACAGATCTGCAACATTTGTCCTGGAAAACAGCTTTCCTTCTGGCCATCACTTCAGCTCGTAGGGTTTCTGAACTACAGGCCCTCATGGCGGTGCAGCCCTTCCTCATCTTCCATCAGGACAGGGTTTCCCTTACCAACCCATCTTTAATGCAAAAAGTGGTATCCAGGGTAGGCTTAAATCAAGCCATACACCTACCTAGCTTTTAACCTAACCCTCAAAACAAAGGGAGAGGCTGCTTCACACTTTAGACATCCATAGGCAGCTACGTTATTATTTGGACAGAACAAAGTCCTTCAGGAAATCAGAACAACTTTTGTGTCCTATGCCGTAGGGCTCAAGGAAACCAGTTACCAAACAGACCATTTCCAAGTGGATTGGCCACTGCATACGGTTTTGTTATTCCTACCATGGGAAATCTGTCCCTACTGGTATCAGATCTCACTCCACCAGGGCCACAGCCACCTCTACAGCCTTCCTCAGAGGCGTTCCTACTAAGGATATTTTGGAGGCAGCCACTTGGAGTTCTGTACATACCTTCACAAAACACTACCACCTACCCTTATATTCCAGAACAAGAGCAGGCTTTGCCACTGCTGTTTTGCAGGGCATTCTGGCTCATCCCAGTTCCTCATAGTACCTACCACCTTATGCATAGCTTTGGGACTCTACCCATCTGTGATTACTGCAGCTGTATGCACGATGAACATAGTACAGTTTTGTACCTACCATAAATGTCGATGTTCGAGTGCTAATACAGCTGCAGTACAGGTTTCCCTCCCTCCTTCCCCACTTGGTAAAGGCATGGGGCCTAACAACCTCTTCATACCACCTGACTGGGTTATCCTGCTATGTTTTATTTGCTTGCTTACACCGATTTTGCATTACATTGCATTGCCTGCATATGTAGATAAGCCTTATTTATGTATTGCCTTCCTTTTGGGGGTACCTGACATCTGGGGCAAGAAAAGACTGAAGAACATGGCATCGGCTGTGTCTTATATACTCTGGCCCTACTGACGTCAGAAGAGTAAGCGACGACACTCGACGCCGGACCAAGACTTTGGAATTCGGCCGACCAAGGGACCGCCTGACGGCTGAAAACCCATCTGTGATTACTGCAGCTGTATTAGCACTCGAACATCTACATTTATGGTAGGTACAAAACTGTACTTTAGCACAATTCCTGCCAGGCTCTCTCAACTCTCTGACAGACAACTTAAGCAGAAGTCTTCTGGACCTACACGAGTGGCAGCTAGACCAAAGAACCTTCACCATGGTAACCCAGAATGGGACAACCCCGAAGGTCGGCCTCTTTGCCTCCCACTCCAACCATCAGCTCAGCAATTCTGCACCAGGAAACCTCACAGCAAGGCCTGGAAAGTGGATGCTCTATCCGTCCAGTGGGTCAGTCTCTCGGTCTGTGCATTTCCCCCTCTACCGCTCATTTCAAGGGTACTGCTCAAAATAAGGATGGAAAAACCAAGGACAATCCTAATTGCCACAGACTGGCCACACCAGCACTGGTACCCACTGCTGTGCAACTTCTCACCCCTGCCACCATGGCATCTCCCTCAGATCCCAACACTCCTAACCCAGAGGAATGGAGTATTCATGCATACCTAATTACAGACCCTCAACCTGGCAGCCTGGCTTATTCCCTGACCACTTCACAAGCTGCCAATCTAAGCAAACAAGTTCTAGATGCGATACGTGAGGCCAGACGCCCAAGCACTTGAAAGTCTTATGCTGACAAGTGGAAAAGGTTTTGCACCTGGATCCAGGCTAAGGGTGCCGGAATGGTACAGCTCTCCCTACCTCGCATCCTGGACTTACCTGGCTGACCTACTACACAGGGGTCTGTCATTCTCTTCTATTAAAATTCATGCCTCTGCCATCTCTACTCATTTCAGCACAGAGCCACCTCTTTTCAACCACCCTCTCATCAAACAGTTCTAAGAGGAGCTAACAACTTGAGGCCACCCAGAAGAGCACCTACCCCAGCTTGGGATCTAAGCTTTGTGTTGGAAAAGCTCACCCTGTCCCCCTTTGAACCACCAGCTTCAGCAGAGTTAAAGTTTCTTTCTTGGAAGACGGCCTTGCTTCTGGCCATCACTTAAGGTAGAAGAGTATCCAAGCTACAAGCACTTATAGCTGTAGAGCCTTTCGTCATTTTCCATGCTGACAGGGTCTTCCTCAGGACTAACCCATCCTTCATGCCAAAAGTGGTGTCCAGTGTGGCTCTCCACCAATCCATTCATTTACCCACCTTTTTTCCTAATCCACAAAACAAGGGGGAGAGGATTCTGCACTCTGTAGATGTGCACAGACAGCTCAGATTCTACCTAGACAGGACTAAATCATTTAGAAAGACTGATCAATTGTTAGTCAGCTTTGCTGCGGGAACAGAGGGCAAGGCCATATCCAAACAAACCATTTCCAAATGGATAGCACACTGCATCCATTTCTGCTACAGGCAGCACAGGAAACCTCCCTCCTAGGGGGTCAGGACACATTCTACCACAGCAGCCTCCATCTCTGCAGCTTTCCTCAGAGGGGTCCCCACCAAGGATATCCTGGAGGCTGCAACATGGATATCTGTTCATACCTTTACCAAGCATTACCACCTGCTTGTCTTCTTCAAATCCAGGGCAGGCTTTGCCACCGCAGTCTTGCAGGGCATCCTAGCCAGCCCCCAGTCTTCTTGACTGCCTCCACCCTTTTCTTCAGCTTTGGGAATCAACCCAAATGTGATGACTGCAACAGTGAAACAGGAAGAACATAGTACAGTTGTGTACACTTAGCATAAATGTAGATGTTCGAGGGTATTCATTATTGCAGTCCTAGTTTCCCTCCTTCCATCCGCCTTGTCTCTGTCTCTCAATTTTTCACTCTCGCTCTCTCCTCACAAGGAGTTTTTGGTATTTACTTTCTACTGGTGGTGTTTTTCCACCATAACCTAGCACCCTCTTGGGGGCTTCTGACAGGGCAAGAAAAACTGATGTAATGGCGTTGGCTGCCTTATTTTATACCACTGATGACTTGACGTCAGTCTTGGAGCGATGGCAACCTGTGCAGAAATACTAAGCCTCTGGTATTCGGGCGACTGAGGGCTACCCTGGCAGGGATAACCCAAATGTGATGACTGCAACAGTGAATACACTCGAACATCTACATTTATGGTAAAGTGTACACAACTGCACTTTTAAGGGTGTGCACACACAACAAAGTATTAGTTTAAGGGTGTGCACACTTATGCAACCAGCGTATTGTACATTTTTTTATTTTTTCCCATAACAGATTTGTTTGTTTTTCAATTGACTTGTACAAGTTATAGGTCACATTAAAGGTGGGATTGGATTCAAACCCAGTATCATCTGGGCTCAAAAAGAAATATGTCAGTGCATTTGTACCTGCAGCCACAGAGTCAAACAGCAGGTGTGTTTCATAGACTCAGTAGTAACTCCTAGAATTTTTGCAGTGCAGCTCATGTTTGTGCCCTGCTTAACAATGTTCGAACAATCAAAGTATTGAAAATGTGTAGTTGTCATGCACAAACCCGCTGCTCACCACAGTATGGAAAAGTAAATATTATGTATTATTGTTGTTTATTGTCCATTTCCTGCGCATGTCATGAAATTACATGTGGAAACATTAACAAACTAAAGGTTCTATCTAACAGTATTTTACATATTTAGAATACAGCCATGTGTTGCCTCCCCGAAGCACTGCAACAGCTAAACTACAGACATTAATATCAAATGTGTGATATGCAGTGCACATCAAACTGATAACATGCAGAAGTAGAACTATTGACCTAATAGCCTAAAAAGCTGTATCTGCAAGGCTAGGGAAGGAATCAGCATGGACCTTATCCACAGGGACACATGTAATCTTCAGCACACTTGACCCAATACATTTTAGTTTTGTGAAGGGTATGTCTTGCTTATTAAACATTGTGGACATCTTTGATAATGACCTCAAAGACCTAGATGAGGGATAACAAGATATTCTTCTGTCTTGATTTATCCAAGGCTTTTGACACTATCCCTAATCAGGTATCATAGAGAAACTTCTCCCATCTGGGGATTAACCCATACATTACTAGGATAGCCAACTGCCTCACTGACAAGAACGCACACTGTCAAAGTTGGGGACTGCACCTCCACCACTAGACCACTTACCAATGGAATAACTCAAGGATCTGTGCTGGGCCTTCAACTGTTTGGAAACTGTTTCCTTGAAGTCCAGGCAAAGGTAGATGGCCTGTAGCTTACCAAGTATGCCAATGAGTGTTAACTGGGCACAGTCATATAGAGTCCCACAACTATGCTAACATATTACAGAGGGGGCTAACACAGACAAATGATTGGTGTCAAACTCGCAGACTGACCCTTAAAGCAAAAAATGCCTCATTGCCCCCTTTGGCGATTAACTATCCTTGCTAATTATGATATACATAGCACCCCTCTAAGCTCAAACACTGTGTTGCGAGACTTGGGAACACGTGTCAGTAGCAATCTATACTTCAATCACTGTGTCCATAGTAATGAGAGACGCATTCTACATTGCTCACCTCATAAGTAAGGCCATTTCATCAAAGACCAGGGAGGTCATAGCTCTGCTGTACTCCACCCTTATCAGACCACTAATTAAATACAATGATGTTCTTCGTCTTCCATTGCTGCAGTCCTGACTATTGGGGTATAGTCCGCGTCCCAGTCGGCCCGAATACCAGAGTATAAGGCTGACGTCGGTCAGGGCGCATTAGACTGACGTCAGTACGTCAGGGTACTAATGCGCATGACCGACGTCATATCCTCAGTCTTTTTTGCCGCATGGTCCGATGCAGAAGCAATTTTGCGAGTGCAGGTTGGCGTACTGAAATATTTCAAACCGGAGTTTCAGACCCGAAACAGAGTTGGCTAAGTACCCGTTGGGAACATTTTAGTTTTTCTTGCCTCAGTATTTTACCGGATGTCAGAAAAAGTGAATAACTGTATTTCTTGTGGGAAACAGATACCTCATAGGGATTATCATACCTTGTGTATACCTTGTTTAGGGCCTGAGCACGGCGTTGTTGGTTGCCGCTCTTGTGCTAGGTTTAACAAACGCACTATTAAGAGGAGGTTAGACTGTGCCAGGTTAGTGTTTGGGAAGCGTTGCAATTATAAAATGCCGCCGGATGCTCCGGCCCGCTTCCTCCAAGAAGCGCAAGGATAAAACTGTGAAGCCTAGGGTTGAGGAACCGGCAGTCCCGGACGTCGGTTCTTTGGAAGGCTCAGTGGAGCGGAGGTTTTGCCAGGAGTTTCCATGGAGTCCCAGGCAGAAACTATACTCTTACAGGATGTACCTTCTCAGGAGGTAGGCCAGGCTGAGGGGCTTCTCAGGTGACTGTTCTTCCCTCTCTTCCCAAGGTAGTTAGGGCCTCTCCTTCTGTTGCCAAAACTTCTTTGAGAGGTAGGCCTACTTCAGCTTCAGTGGGGCTCTCTCCTACCATTTCAGGTTCTGTACCTAAGAAACATATGCTTAAGATGGCAGAAGATTTGATTACTATGATTAGGGGTTCTATGCCCCGCCTGATAAGAGGCCTAGGGTGGAATCTGAGTTTGAGAGTTTTGAACAGTGTTCTGAGGCTTCAGAATCTTCTGTGGAAGATTTGCAGGAGTATCCTACCTATTCTGATTCTGATGTGGATGATTCCACTCCTACAGCGTCTCCACCTGAGGATTTCTCATTTTCAGAGACTTTGCATTCCATGAGGGAGCACTTTAAATGGGAAGGCCAGGATTACTCTGACTCCAGGAAAAGGCTTAGGAGTTCTTGTTTTACCCCAGCATAGGCCTTTAGCTATTCCTCCTGTGTTGAATGTGGTGGAAGATGTTTTAGCAGAGGCTTCACTGAAACCTGACTCGTTGCCTCCTGCTCCTGTTAAGCCTGATAGGTATTATAGGGTGCCCGAAGCTCATAAATATTTGTTTAAGAGTCCTAGGGCGGACCCAGAAACTATTTCCCAGGGGCCTAAGGGTGTAAAAGCTTCTGTGGTTAAAAATCCTGTCCCCACTGATAAAGAGGCGAGGGCTTTGGATAGGTGGGGAAAGAAAGTGTATACTTCTTCCACTCTAGCCATGAGAGCTTTGAATTGTCAGTTTCACATGTTAAAATATCAGAATTACCTTCTTTCACAATTGAAATCTAAGGTGGATGCTTTGGCGGAAGGTATTGAGTGTAAAGAGTTGCTGGATTTGGTTCATGTGTCGAACAAGTGGGTAAGCATTCTTTGCAATGTGGTTTTGATGCTGTACAGGCCTCCTCGAGGGTGGCTGCTACCAGCTCTGTTCTTCGCAGGCATGCCTGGTTGAAGGATCAGAATTTAGCTGAGCATGTTAAGACAAGGATTTTGGATGCTCCTTTACAGTCTGATGTGTTGTTTGGTTCACCTGTGGAAGCTGTTTTAAAGAAAATGGAGGACAAAGCTAAGTCTATGCAAACTGTTAAAGATTTTTGCAGGTGCAGCCACCGAAGTTTAGTAGAAATTGGCCTGCTAAGGGGTGGACATATCCTGCTTATGATTCTCAGTCTAGGGGTAGGTCTAGGCGTGGTAGGGGCAGGGCTCAAAGTTCTTTTAGGCCTAGAACAGGGAGTTCACCTGCTCAGACTTCTGGTGAGGGCAGGGGTCAGTCCTTTCGTAAACAGACCCAATGACCTGTTTCTTCAGCTGCCAGCAGATTCACGGCTGGCAGCTCCTTTGGGGAAGACTGTCTCTTTTCAAAGAAAATTGGGATTTAATTACTCAAGACAAATGGGTGTTGGATATCATTCACCACGGTTACAGATTTTATTTCCATACAATGCCCCCTTTCAAAGGCATGCCAGACGTTCCTCCTCTACAAAGAAAAGAGGCTCACAAGCAAGTTTTACAGTTACTTCACATAGGGGCCATTCAGCCAGTCCCTGTGTCAGAGAGGGGCCTAGGATTTTATTCTCGCCTGTTCCTGGTACCAAAGAAGGGGAACACGTGGAGACCAATTCTGGATTTATCTCTCCTCAACACGTTTTGGACATTCCCAAGTTCAAGATGTTGACGTTACAACAGCTTTTACCTCTGCTGGGCAAAGATCACTGGATGGTAACTTTAGATCTCAGGAAGCTTACCTTCATGTGCCTATAAGGCTAAGTTGCAGAAAGTATCTGCGGTTTCGAGCTGGAAATTCTCATTATCAGTTCTCTGCATTGCCCTTTGGCTTATCTACTGCCCAGAGTATTCACAAAGGTTCTGGCTCCAGTGATAGCTTACTTCAGGCTTCAAGGAATTCAAATCTATCCTTACTTGGACGACTGCCTGATTCTGGCTCAAGAAAAGGAAGACCTTCTACAGCATCTGGAATATGTTATAGCAGTGCTAAGATGCCTAGGGTATTCTGTGAACGAAATAAAGTCCAGTCTAGTACCCTCTCAAGACATGTGCTTTCTGGGTGTAAGACTGAATACAGCAGCCCAGATGGCCTTTTTAACCCCGGACAAACAAAAGAGTCTGTCACTTTACTTCCATCAACTATCTCATCAGTCCGTGCTGACTGCAAGGACAGTCCTTCAAGCATTAGGGTTCATGGCATCTTGTATTCTGGTGCTTCCCAATGCCAAACTGCATATGAGGAAGCTACAATGGTATCTCAAAAATGTATGGACACAGCACTGCCAGGATTTGGACACTGTCATTCAAATCATACCTTGCCTTCAAAAGGAATTTTTGTGGTGGGCTCAGGAATGTCACCTAAACAAGGGACTCTCTGTGACCCGGCCAGAGGCAAGTCAGATTCTAACGACAGATGCCTCGGACATTGCTTGGGGAGCTCATCTAAATGGAAAGTGGATACAAGACAAGTGGCCTGCCAGACTACTGCATCTACATATCAACATGAAGGAGATGTTAGCAGTCCAGTTTGCATTAATGGCTTTCAAGGAGTTACTTCTTCCAGGGCAGGTGTTGATTCTAACAGACAACACAACTGTCATGTGGTACATCAACAAGCAAGGGGGAACACATTCTTACCCTCTATGCAGGCAAGCAATGATTTTATGGGAGACTGCGCTCAGCTTGCAACTAACTCTTCAGGCAAGGTTTCTGCCAGGAGCACAGAACTCCTTAGCAGATGTGTTAAGCAGACAAATCATGGATCCCCACGAGTGGAAACTGGATCTTCATGTATTTCAGAAACTGACAGTGTCATGGGGGACTCCAGACATAGATCTGTTCGCTTCTCCACTAAACCACCAGCTGCCAAAGTATTGCACAAAGGGGTTTCATCACACAGCATGGAAAGTGGATGCTCTGTCTTTCAGTTGGAAAAACCTTCATGTGTATGCCTTTCCACCTCTACCGCTTCTTCCAAAGGTACTATTAAAGGTCAGACAAGACAGGCCAAGGATGATTTTGATAGCTCCAGATTGGCCTCGGCAACACTGGTACCCACTTCTACGGAGTCTGGTAAAGAAGCCTCCATGGCCTTTACCTCTGATTCCTCATCTGTTATCTCAGAAGGACGGTCATCTGCTCAATGTCAAGCTTCAATCTCTTCATCTCACAGCCTGGCATATTCTGTGTTGAAACACAGCAGGTCTCAACTTCCTCAACAAGTTTTAAATGTGATTATGGAAGCTAGAAGGCCTAGTACTAGGAGAGTGTACGCAGAAAAATGGAAGAGATTTTTATTTTGGAGTACAGCAAAGAATTTGGAGATTTCAGAGCCTAATTTGAGTGTGGCTCTTCAATATCTTACTGAATTATTGGACAAAGGTTTGTCCTTCTCTTCCATAAAGATTCATGCTGCAGCAATTTCAGCTCACTATGATTGTGACCCACCTTTGTTTTCGCATCCTTTGTTCAAGCAGTTTCTTAGAGGGGCAAAGAATATAAGACCCCCACGTAAAGCTCCTACTCCTGCTTGGGATCTCAATTTTGTGTTGGAAAAACTTACTCTACAACCTTTTGAGCCTGCAGCTACTGCTGAATTGAAATATTTGTCATGGAAGACTGCTTTTCTGTTGGCTATTACTTCTGCAAGAATGGTGTCTGAGTTGCAGGCCCTTATGGCAGTAGAGCCCTTTTTGATTTTCCATAAGGACAGGGTATCATTACGTACTAATCCTTCCTTTATGCCTAAGGTGGTTTCTAGTGTGGCTTTAAACCAAACTATTCATTTGCCTACGTTTTTTGCAGATCCTCAAAATAAAGGGGAAAAGATTTTGCACACTTTAGATGTACACAGGCAATTGCGTTATTATTTGAGCAGGACTAAGAATTTTAGGCAGTCTCAGCAGTTACTTGTTTCTTTTGCTTTGAGTTCACAGGGCAAGCCTGTGTCAAAACAAACTATTTCTAGGTGGATTGGCTTTTGCATTGCATTTTGTTATTCCCATCATGGCAAGGAGATTCCAGCTGGGATTAGGCCTCATTCCACTAGGGCTACTGCCACTTCAACAGCATTTCTAAGAGGGGTGGCAACTAAGGATATTCTGGAAGCAGCTACTTGGAGTTCAGTGCATACTTTCTCTAGGCATTATCACCTTCCTATATACTCTAAGACTAGGGCTGGTTTTGCCACAGCTGTTTTACAAGGCATGTTGTCAGCTCCTGCTACTTTATAATTTGCCAGCCTCCCTTACCTCTGCTTTGGGATTCTACCCAATAGTCAGGACTGCAGCAATGGAAGACGAAGAACATAGTACAGTTTTGTACCTACCATAAATGTAGATGTTCGAGGATTCCATTGCTGCAGTCCAATTTACCCTCCCTCCTTCCCCTCTGTGTTTAGGGGTGGTTGTGTAGGTGAGTTTACATGCTTATATTTTATATATATATATATTGTTATATATATTATACATGTTTTTGGTGCAGGTTGTTTTGGGACTTGTTTTTTTTTTGGGTCTTCTGACATCTGGGGCAAGAAAAGACTGAGGATATGACGTCGGTCATGCGCATTAGTACCCTGACGTACTGACGTCAGTCTAATGCGCCCTGACCGACGTCAGCCTTATACTCTGGTATTCGGGCCGACTGGGACGCGGACTATACCCCAATAGTCAGGACTGCAGCAATGGAATCCTCGAACATCTACATTTATGGTAGGTACAAAACTGTACTTTTCCTTCTGTACCTCACCAGACACCTGTAGCAAGTGGAGAAAACACAGGTTTGTGACCCAAGAGAATCCAGGGCCTCGAAAACATGGCAAACATGGAAAGACTGAAAGACCTGTCACTGTACTGAGTATCATGCAGGCTGCTGAGAGGTGACCTATGCCTGGCCTACAGAGCAGTCTCAGACCCTGCCCTGCTGGAAAGGCTGGATGTTCTTCGTGCTTCACTGTTGCAGTCATGACATTTGGGTTATCTGCTTGCAGTAGCCCTCAGTCGGCCTGATTATCAAAGTCTTGCGTCCTGCGTTGGTAGCTGTCTTATCCTCCATGACGTCAGGTAGTCAGGGGTATAAAGCATGCAGCCGATGCCATTACATCAGTCTTTCTTGCTGTGCGGTGCCTGAAGCAGAAGCAGTACGCAAGTGCCGGTCGGCCAACTCCTGAAATTTTCGTTTTCGAGTTTCAGAACCAAAGTCTTCAACTAAGCAAAGTATCCCATTGGGGAAACTTTTTCTTGCTCTAAACCGATGTCAGTAAAAATCAGTAATTGTATTTCTTGTGGAAAGCAAGTACCTCATAAAGATTTTCATTCGTACTATATTCCTTGCCTAGGCCCTGACCACAACGTACCTCGCTGTTGGTTTTGTGCCTTGTTTAAACAACGAACTGTCTGTCGTCGGTATATTTAAGCTTCTAAATATTTTGGTACTTTGTTCAGTTACCCAGATATGGCTTCGGTAAGCCACCCGACTACCGACATTCCAAAAAAACGCAAAGTTAAAGACAGAGCCTTAGTCCAAAGCTGCCGACGACGCTTCTCCTAAGCTAGTCGCCAGTGATACCCTCTACTTCAGATTTGCAGGCCTCTACTGAAACCCATTCGGAGTCCGGTATGCCGCGAGATGCTTCAACTGTGGAACCTGCGGATGTCTCTACCTTGCATGGGTCCGGAGCCGCTGTGCAGGCACCGGCTTCTGAGGGTGTGTTCAGGCCTACTGACTTGCATATTAAACCGACGCCATCTTCTCCTTCAAGGCCTAAAACTCGATCCATGCCTAGAAAACTGACGCCCAGATGGCATGGGCAGGCCTCTATGCCTAAAAAAACAAATGATAAGAATGGCTGAAGACCTTATTACTTTAATCAGGGGAAGTCAGCCTTCCCCCTCTGGTAACCTAGGACTGAATTTGCTTATGATTCTTCTGATCAGGATTCTGAAATTTCTGTTTCCTCTGATGACCAGGATTACCTTAAATACCTATGAGGATTCTGATGCAGATGACTCTATTCCCTCTGCTTCCCCTCCAGAGGATTTCTCTTTTGGTGAAACCTTGCATAATCTTAGGGAGCATTTTCTCTGGGAAAGCCAGGATTTTTCTGATTCTAAAAAGAGGCTTAGGGATTTCTTACTCCTGCTCCAGCACAGGCCTTTAGCTATCCCCCCTGTACTGGACATTGTTGATGCCTTTTCGGAATCTAGCTTGGCCCCTGACTCCTTACCTCCTCCTCCAGATGGATATTGCAGGTTCCTGACTCTCACAAGTTCCTCTTTACAAATCCTACTGCGGATCCTGAGACCATTTCACAGGGACCCAAGGGCATTAAGGCTACTAAGAAAGTATATACGTCTGCAACTTTAGCAATGAGAGCCTTAAATTGCCAGTTTCACATGCTAAAATATCAGCAATTTTTACTGTCTCAGTTAAAACAGAAAATGCTTCCAGAATCAGATCCTCCTAATTTTAAAGAAATACAGGATTTATTGCATGCAGCTGAACAAGTGGGAAAGCATTCTTTGCAATGTGG
>NC_056739.1:497227216-497314716 GCF_019279795.1 Protopterus annectens
ATGATGTCAATAATACTGTCTGTTTATTTTACTGTGGAGCTTTTCTTCCCGGGCCTCCGCTGAAAATGGACCCACGTCCAGTCGGACAATCCCGCTCAACAAATTTAAATAAATAAATAAATAATAAATAAATAAAAGTAGAGGAGACCAAGCCTGTGTCTGTTAGCTTTGAGGATGTTTTTGGCAGAACTTCATTGGAGCCACAGTTTTCATTTTTGAAAGATAGGATACATGATTAATCTCCTTTAGTCCTGCATCATCAGCAACCCTCTTTTTTCACATTTTTTTTTACATGGGGTCGGGTGTTGTGTGAACTGTTGCTCATATCTTGATTCAGCGCCCCTCTTCTACCTTTTTCTACAATTTATGCATAATTGCTTCAGGTTTTCTCTCCTTCAGTCCATCTGTCTCTTTCCTGGACATCTTTATTTCTTCCTTTCCTTCTGAAATCATCTTCACATCTCCTGCTTTCCATCATATGTGCCAGAACCACTGTAATCTGTTCTGTTTTACTTTCTTTTCAATTGGAGCTGTGTTGGCTTCTGCTCTGTCATTTCCTAGCCTGTAACAAGCTGTGCAACCTACCATCTGTCTCCAGCACTTCATCTCTATCACCTCTAGCTTTCTCAGCTGCTCAGCCTTCACTGCCCAGCTTTCTGTACCATACAGTAGTACGGGTCACACCACTGTTTTATACATCTTACTTTTTATCTTTGTTGGCATTGGCTGTAGGCCGTTGGAGTCTAGCTTTGACTTCCTCAACCTCCCCTCCCAGATACTTGAAGCTTTTAACCTGTTCCACTAGTTTCCCTTTCAGTCTTAGTTTTCAGCTTCTTCCATTTTCTCCCGTTTCCTACCACAACTGTCTTATCTGTACTCAGTGTCATCCCATGTACCTTCGGTTTTCCATTCTATTCTCCTGTCGTTTCTGAAGTTTCTATTCAGAATCTGCCTGTAATGCCACACTATTGCACACAACAGTTTTGTTTATCTCTATACCCCTCATCTCTTTAAAAGTGTCCATCACCAGTATGAACATCAGTGGGCTCAGATCATAACTACAGTGTGCACACACTCCCCTGGGAAACCCTATGTGAGTCTGACCTCTGATCATACTTGTTTCATTGAGCCTATACATAGCCGTTCTCTATTAGAAGACTGACTGTTTAGGTGATTGAACACCTATACATCGATCTTCTAATATTGAAAGCAAAAAATGGCGAACGGCTGATTTAATGCAGGTAAAGATTTCCCTTCGCTGTTCGCTGGAGCTACTGTTGAGCTATCTCAGATTTGGTATATTTAGTTAGGGGGAGTGTGGGGGGCACAGCCCCCTCTTAATTTAGATGTAAATTAATGTTTTTTGTGTTGTGGGCGAGGGACATGTTTCCCTGGGATGTTCGACATTGTGCAGTTCGATATTAGAAGATCGATGTTTAGGTGTTCGATCACCTAAACATTCGGTCTTCTAATATAGATCCACATAGCCTACACCAATTCTACCAGTATTTCTATGACCTCGAACAATCACAGGACTACCAAAATCAGCTTTCTTGGAAACTTGTTATATGCTTTCTCCATGTCTAGGACTACCCAGTTGGACTCTTTCCTGATTTCTAGCTATACAACTATGTCTCAATGCAGATTGGAACTGTTGTGCTGCATTCCTATCTGAATCTAAACAACTCACCTCCTATCTTTATATTACTCTGCATATTCGTTTATCAGTCACCCTGTCCAGAACTTTCATGCATTGTCACAGGAGTCTGATACCTCCAAAAATCTGACTCCCAAACCTTCCAAACACTTCAACAGCATGACCTAGCAGTTATAGCTTTAGTCCTACTGTTGTTAAACGTTTAGTTAGTTCCAGTTCTAATCTTTGATAAGGATGGGGAGATTATTGAAAAGTATGGGAAAAATGTATGCCTTAAGTAATTTAGTTAATTTAATTGTACAAGACTGTGTGTGTGTGTGTGTGTGTGTGTGTGTGTGTGTGTGTGTGTGTGTGTGTGTGTGTGTGTGTGTGTGTGTCTGATAATGCTTCTTCCAGGGTTATGGCTACTGGTACTGTTTTGGGGAGGTTTGTTTGGCTGTGTTCTCAACACCTCCCAGATGTAAAAAAAAGTTATATTTTAAATTGGCATCTAGATAGAAATTTAGATGTTATTTGTGTTTCACTGTTGCAGTCATCACACTTGGGTTATCTGCCAAGGGTAGCCCTCAGTAGGCCCAAATACCAGAGGCTTAGTATTTCTGCGTCGGTTGCTGTCGCTCCAGGACTGACATCAGGTCATCAGTGGTATAAAATCCGGCAGCTGATGCCATTACATCAGTCTTTCTTGCCGAGGAGCCTGAAGCAGAAGCAGTTCGCACAAGTGCTGAGAAAAAGTGTACTGAGAGGAGTAAGCTGGTACAGTGAATCTCTCATGTTTTTCCAGTCCTCCTTTAACAAATTGTTTAAGGGATTCTCTAATCCCTTATCCAATTTGGTCAAAACAAAAAAGTACAGCCTTGACAAAATGCAAATAAACAGATGTTTAAGAAGAAATGGAGGGGGGGGGGTTCCAAAATGAATTCAGGAAGCCCCCAAAACCTTACAGTCCAACATGTCAGAATGACTGTTCAGGGAACCTTGTCTCCCCCTTCCCACCTTGGCAGCCCCCATTCCTTTCCAGAAACTCGTAATCTCCACTTTTCTCTTTGCCAACAGATAGTTGCAAATTGGTTTTGAAATGTATTCATCGAGGTTACAAGTGGGGGGGGGTCCTCCTTTCCAGACGGTAATTACTCATCCACCAGACGAGACTCTCGTTACCTGTACTTCATCACATGCTGTCCCAGGGAGTGATAGAGACAGTTCTTCCTTCCCAGGTGAGGAAAAGTTTTTATTCAAGGATGTTTTCAGAGCCAAAGAAAGAAAATGCTTGAAGACCAGTTCTGGATCGATCTTTCCTAAAACTGTTTGTGATAGTGCCCAAGTTCTAAATAAAGTCTCTTCACAGTCTCTTACCTCTTTATCCTCAGTTTCCTGGTAACACTAGACTTACTAGATGCATAACATCACGTCTCTATTCATCCAGACTTCGTTTCTTGAGATTTGTGTGTCTGGATCACGTTATCAGATGTTCTTCGTGTTTCACTGTTGCAGTCATTACATTTGGGTAATCTGCTGGCAGGTTGCCCTCAGTCGGCCTGATTACCAAAGTCTTGGGTCCTGCACCGGTTGCTGTCCCTTCTTCCATGACATCAGGTCATCAGGGGTATAAAACATGCAGCCGACGCCATTATATCAGTCTTTCTTGCCGTGCGGTGCCCAAAGCAGAAGCAGTTTGCAAGTGCTGGTCGGCCGACTCCTGAAATTTTCATTTTCGAGTTTCAGAACTGAAGTCTTCAACTTAAAGCTAAGTACCCCCTTGGGGAAACTTTTTCTTGCTCCTTACTGATGTCAGTAAAAGTTAATAATTGCATTACTTGTGGAAAGCAAATACCTCATAAAGATTTTCATTTGTACTCTATTCCTTGCCTAGGCCCTGACCACGACATACCTTGCTGTCGGTTTTGTGCTTTATTTAATTGGAGCACTATCCGTCGTATGTACATTTTTGCCTCTAAATATTTCGGTTCTCGGTTTAATTATCCAGAAATGAAGTCGCCATTCGACTACCGGGATTCCGAAAAAACTCAAAGATAAAGACAGAGACAGGCCGCCGAGGTCCAAAACTGCCGACAACACTTCTCCTAAGCCAGTCGCCAGTTCGCCGTTACTCAGTGAGGTGCTTTTGCAGCCCCTGATACCCGCTACTTCTGACTCGCAGGCCTCTATTGAGACTTAGGAGTCCGGTATGCCATGAGATGCTTCACCTATGGAACCCGCGGATGTCTGTACCTTGGATGGGTCCAGAGCTGCTGTGCAGGCACCGGCTTCTGAGGGTGTATTCAGGCCTACTGACTTGCATATTAAACCGATTCCACCTTTAATACTAAGGCCTAAATCTCGATCTTTGTCTAAAAAAACTGACGCCCAGGCCACATGTTCAGGCCCCTATGTCTGAAAAATAAATGACCAAAATAGCTGAAGATCTAATTACTATAATCAGGGGTAGTCAAACCCCCCCCCCTTCTAAGAGGCCTAGGGCTGAGCTTGACTATGAATCTTCTCATCAGGACTCTGTTTCTTCTGACTCTTCTAATGACCTGGATTTGTTCATACCTACTTATGAGGATTCTGATGCAGAGGATTCCATTCCTTCTGCTTCCCCCCTGAGGACTTTTCTTTTGGGGAAACTTTGCATACCTTAAGGGAGCATTTCCACTGGGAAAGTCAGGAATTTTCTAATTCAAAAAAGAGGCTTAGTGATTTCCTTCTTCTACCTCAGCATATGCCTTTGGCTATACCTCCTTTACTAGACATTGTTGATGATGTGTTTTCGGAATCCAGTATGGCCCCTTATTCCCTGCCTCCGGCTCCTAGTAAACCTGACAGATACTACAAAGTTCCTGAGTCCCACAAGGTCCTTTTCAAAAATCCTGTTGCAGATCCAGAAACCATTTCTCAGGGACCCAAGGGCATTAAGGCTTCTACTGCTAAAAATCCTAACCCTTCTGATAGAGATTCCAGGGCACTGGATAGATGGGGTGAAAAGGTTTATACTTCTGCAACCTTGGCAATCAGGGCTTTAAACTGCCAATTTCATATGTTAAAATATCAACAGCATATTATTGGACTGCTTAAACAGAAAATGATGTTGATTTCTGACTGTGTGGAAAATAAAGATTTACAGGATTTATTGCATTCTGCTGAACAAGTTGGAAAACATACTTTGCAATGTGGTTTTGATTCTTTAGAAGCCTCTTGCAGGGCTGCTGTTACTGGGTCTGTGCTTAGAAGGCATACTTGGCTTAAGGAGCAATCTCTGCCTGATCATGTTAAAGCAAAATTGTTGGATGCTCCTTTAAATCAGGACCGCCTGTTTGGCAATAAGGCTGAAGAAGTTCTAAAAAAGATGGAAGATAAAGCTAAATCTATGCAAACTGTAAAAGATTTCTTACAAGTACAACCTCCAAGATTTAGTAGGCACTGGCCTACTAAGAATTGGTCCTTTCCAGCTCCTTCCAGATCCTCTCAAGCCAAACCCAGACACGCCAAAAGCACCAGGTTTCAGTCCCAGGGGACTCTCAGAACTAAGCAGTGGGGGGCCTCTACTTCCAAGTCTGGAAATAACAAGACCCCCCCCCCCATGGTAAACAGTCTCCATGACTTTCCTTTAAAATTACCAAGCACTTGCCTTTTTCCCCGCCTCTTTGGGAGGAAAGATTGCTCTTCATGCAAAAAACTGGAAACTCATAACCCAGGACAAATGGGTTTTAAATAGTGTCCCAGGGATACAGATTTCATTTCCACACGTTGCCAACACCAAACGGGTGGCCAGACCTGCCCCCAAATCAGTGGGAAGAGGCTCAAAAACAAGTACTTTCCCTCGTAATCATGTGGGCTATTCAACCGGTACCAGAAGAGGAAAAGGGACAAGGTTTGTATTCCAGCTTTTCCTGGTACCCAGAAAAGACAAATCATGGCATCCAATTCTGGACCTGTCTATTCTAAACACCTTTTTGGACATTCCAAAATTTAAGATGCTGACTTCACCAGTTACTTCCTGTGCTAGGCCAAGATGCCTGGTTGGCAGCTCTAGATTTAAAAGAAGCATACCTGCACATCCCAATCAGGAAATCTTGCAGAAGATACCTACGCTTCAAAGCAGGCTACTTGCATTATCAGTTTTCTGCACTGCTCTTTGGCTTGTCTACTGTGCCCAGGGTATTCACAAAGTGCCTGGCTCCAGTAATTGCATTTTGCAGGCAAAGAAATATTCAAATATATCCATACTTGGACGATTATCTAATTCAGGCAGAAAACCAGGGCATACTTCTGAATCATCTGGCGTTTGTAAGGTTCTAACTTGTCTGGGGTACATCATAAACGAAAATAAATCACGACTGGTGTCCTCTTAACAGATTACATTCCTGTGTATAAGCTTGAATACAACTGCCCAGATGGCTTTCCTCACACCAGAGAAGCAAATTCATTTGGTAATTTACTTCAAACAATTGTCCATAAAAACCCTGCTATCTGCAAGACAAATACTGCAAGCCTTGGGGTTCATGGCCTCCTGCATTCTAATTCCATATGCTAGACTGCATATGAAGAAACGACAGTGGTACTTAAAACGTCTATGGAATCAACATTGTCACAGCCTGGAAACAGTGATTCCTATCATACCTTGCTTACGCCTGGAGTTCCTGTGGTGGGCAGAGGCCTGCCACTAAAACAAGGGACTGCCATTCACACTACCCCCTGCCGCCCAAACCCTAACTACAGAAGCATCAGATTATGCATGGGGGGGACTCACCTGGCAGGGAAGTGCATTCAGGCCAAATGGAACCCAAATCAAATGCACCTACATATCAATCAAAAAGAAATGTTAGCTGTACAGAATGCTCTTGACAGCCTTTAAGGACTACATTCTTCCAGGACAACTAATGGTAAAGACAGACAACACCACGGTTATGTGGTACATAAACAAGCAGGGGGATACACATTCCTACCCCCTCTGCAGACTAGCCATGGCATTGTGGAACACAGCCTTGAGCTACCAAGTGCATCTACAAGCTCAATTCCTGCCTGGAAAATTTAATAGACTGGCAGACGGACTAAGCAGAAATCTCATGGATCCATATGAGTGGAAACTGGAACCACGGACTTTCAATATGTTGACAAGCAGATGGGGGAGCCCAGACATAGATCTATTTGCCTCCCCCCAGAACTATCAGTTGGACAAGTTCTGCACAAGGACTCCCCACATAAAAGCCTGTAAAGTGGATGCTCTGTCCTTCAGCTGGAAAAACCTATCAGTCTACGCCCTTCCCCCTCTGCCTCTGCTCTCCAAAGTTCTGCTAAAAGTCAAACAGGACAAACCAAAAATGATTTTGATTGCTCCAGACTGGCCACTCCAACACTGGTACCCACTCCTGCGCATTGTGTCACAAATATCTCCATGGCACCTGCCTCAGACACCTTCTTTGCTGTCTCAGCAGTAGAACCAAATTCTGCACCCTCAGCTTCCTACATTGAACCTTGCAGCCTGGCTAATTACTTAAATTCACCCTTAGCATCCCTCAGCAAACCTGTAATGGATGTTATCTTGGAGGCGAGAAGACCTAGTACTAGAAAATCTTATGCTGACAAGTGGAAAAGATTCTGTGCCTGGAACCAATTTTTAGGGATGAACACAGCAGCGCCCAATTTACCTCAGATTTTGCAATACTTAATTGAGATGCTTCACAAGGGCCTGTCTTTTTCCTCTATTAAAATTCACGCCTCAGCTATTTCAGGTCACTGCAACATAGAACCACCCCTCTTTTCTCATCCCCTGCTCAAGCAGCATCTCAGAGGGGCAAAGAATTTGAGACCACCCAGGAGAGCTCCTACCCCTGCCTGGGACCTTAACTTTGTTTTGGAAAAGCTCACTCTACCTCCTTTCAAGCCAGCTGCTACTGCAGACTTAAAATTTCTTTCTTGGGAAACAGCCTTCCTTTTAGCAGTCACTTCAGCTAGAAGGATATCTGAATTACAGGCACTTATGGCAGTGGAGCCTTTCATCATCTTTCATGCGGACAGGGTATCTTTGAGGACCAATCCATCCTTCATGTCCAAGGTGGTTTCCATTGTGGCTCTTAATCAGTCCATTCATTTGCCAACTTTCTTTCCCAATCCACAGAACAAAGGGGAATGGATTCTGCATTCCTTGGACGTGCACAGACAACTTAGATTCTACTTGGACAGAACTAAATTTTGAAGAAAATCTGAACAATTGCTAGTAGCATTTGATGCTGGGGCAGAGGGGAAGGCTATTTCAAAACCATTTTTAAATGGATAAGCCATTGCATTCATTTCTGCTGTAAGCACCATGGAAAACCTATCCCCCAGGGGATCAGATCTCACTCCACCAGGGCTGCATCTACTTCTGCAGCCTTTCTCAGAGGTGTTCCTACCAAGGATATTCTAGAAGCTGCTACCTGGAGTTCTGTACATACTTTCACCAAGTATTGTCATTTACCAATTTTCTCTAAATCCAGAGCTGGCTTTGCCACTGCTGTCTTGTAGGGCCTTATAGCTGGTCCTAATGCTGTATAAATTCCTCCTCCCAACCATAGCTTTGGGAATCTACCCAAATGTAATGACTGCAACAGTGAAACACGAAGAACATAGTACAGTTGTGTACACTTACCATAAATGTAGATGTTCGAGTGTATTCACTGTTGCAGTCCTGGTTACCCTCCCTCCAGCCCCCTGTTTTTCTCTGACTATACCTCTACCTTCTTTTACTGTGCGTAAAAGCCTTTGTGGTGTATTTGCTTTTGGTTGGCGGTATGTTTTTGTGTTTTTAATTTTATTTGCTCCCCATTTGGGGGCACCTGACATCTGGGGCAAGGAAAACTGATGGAATGGCGTCTGCTGCATGTTTTATACCCCTGACGTCATGGAAGAAGGGACAACAACTGACGAATGACCCAAGACTTTGTTAATTAGACCGACTGAGGGCAACCTGCCAGCAGATTCCCCAAATGTAATGACTGCAACAGCGAATACAGTCGAACATCTACATTTATGGTAAGTGTACACAACTGTACTTTCTCTGTCTTACCCTTTGGGCTATCCACTGCACCAAGCATGTTCACAAAGTGTCTGTCTAGCTCCATATCTGATGTTGGCATTTTCATTCATTCCTCAAATGATGGGTCTGTGATCTGACCACAGATTAGACTTTGCTGCTTTTACTAGACTCTCAGATCCAGCTCTTGAGCTCCTTCCTTTACCCATAATGCGCGATTCTCCTGGAGTACCTCAGATCTTGTTTGCTGCCGCATTGTTCGGACATGGACAAAGGTTAACAAGCTATCGTTTTGTGAGACTTTTCTTTCTAGTATTTTTTTTTCATCCTTTTATCCTTTTACAAAACTTGCTTAACGTTTTAAACCTTTTCTTTCATCTTCTTTTCTTGTTAGGCCTTTCTACCCTCTTAAGGTACTCTTCTGCATACCGTTATTGGTTCCATTTGTTCATTTGTTTGGGATTCATCTGCTGTTTTTGGAGTGATAGGAGAAATAAGTTGGCTTTAAAGGGCTTGCGACCTTCTACTATTCGGCTGGGGCTCAGACCCCATCTAGTAAATCTGACAAAGGGAAGTCTGATGTAGCTGCAGAAGAAAGGGTGTCCAGAAAAAAGTGCCCTGACCATTTTTCCCATTTGGCTCAGATTCCTAAGCCTCCAGCTGAAGTTTCCAAGAAACTGCATCTGACATCAGCCTCTGATCCTACTGCGTCAAGCTGAAAGTCTACACCGATCCAGTCACTACTTTTCACACCAGATCTGATATCTCATTGGCTCCGTTCGCCTTTCTTGCAAGGAACATCTAGAAATTTTTTCAGACCGCCTTTCACTAGTTCATTCCTTAGGTCTTCTAGGATGGTGTTTTTTCAACTGCTGGTCCGTGAAAACCTAGGGTTTGCTAACTGGGGGTGGGGGGGGGGGGAGTGGCTGCTGCTGGCCAGGATACTTTAAAAAAGTTTATGTGTGTGTGTGTATGACATTGTTCTTTAAGAATCCCTTTGTGTCCAGTCACACAGACATGACAGTTGTGTGCAACCTGTTTTTGTCTTCTGTGTCTATGCAACCTGCTGTTTACATCTTCATCTTCTGCACACAGGGAGTTTGAATGCCAGAATACGTTTGAAATGTGGGCCACGAACAGACAAGCAAAGGGGTATGTGTGCAAGTGGTAGGTGTGTATATAAGTAGGTAAGTAGGTGTGTTTTGTGTTTGTGTGTGTACCAGAAGTAGGTAGGTAGGGATGTGTGTGTAAATAGAGGGAGGGAGGTATCTCTCGACTGTTCAGATTTTTGCCTCATATTTTTAGTCTATTCCTCATAAAATTTGTTTTTTTCTTGGTGGGGGGGGGTTATTGTGGCAACTCTGCGAGGACAGAATTCACTAAATAATGACAGACAGTTGAGTTTCAGAATTCATATCCTTCAGAAAATTCATAATACAATATCTTTTATTCTAGCAACTTTATAAGTTTGTGAGAGCAATATTTGAAGTTTTTCCCTATTTCTGGGGCTTTGTCCCACCATTATTTTTCGCTTTGCTTTGTGCTGAGAGGTTGAGCGGTATGGTGTGTGTGTTTTAAGAGATCGGGGTGTGTGTGCATTTAAGATTGGGGGAGGTGTTTGTGTATGTGTAAGATGGAGGGACTTTTCAACTGTCCCCGATTTTCAGGAACGTCCCTGATTTTGACTAAAGTTTTAGCTCTGTCCCTCTTAATCCCACCTAAAAGTGGTGACTTATGGAGAAAAGGTGATACATTACAGTTAATAATGACAATAATTAGAGTTAGATTTTTTACTTCAGAAAAATGCATATTTACTGATGAGACATCGGCAAAATAACAGAACAAGTTAATACTAATATATGAAAAGTGTCCCTGATTTTTTCAGGATTTGTCCCTTTTTGGTTGAGAGCTGTGTGTGTGTGTGTGTGTGTGTGTGTGTGTGTGTACAAGACGTAAGTAGGTAGCATACCTCTCAACTGTCCAGAATTTTGGAGAATGTTCAGATTTTTGCCCCATATTTTTGGTCTAGTCCTCATAAAAAGGACTGAAATTTCAGAATTTATAATCCTTTGGCATACAACGCTCAAACAATGATTGTTTGTTTTAATTGGTTCCTTATAATTAATGTTTATTATTTCTGCCTTAGTGGTCCCAAAATAATTTGCCTATTTTCACCGGTCCCCAAGTGTAAAAGGTTGAACACTACTGTTCTAGGAGCTTATCTATGGCCGAAGTGGATACACTGATAAGAAAGTTTCTCAGGGTTCAAATCCAGGTGGGGGTGATTCCATCTCCCATCGAACCTGTCAGCCTGACCCCTGCTTAACATCATGTTGTATCGCCTTCTCTGATCTGATCAGTGGTTTTGGAGCCCTCAGATACAAGATCTTTGAGGATGTCTTTGTCAGATCCGAAGACTGGCCATTCTTCCACTTCAGCCATGCCCCTTAGTCAACAGGCTTTGACGTCTTTGGAGCAAGATGTCTGTTGGAGCCAAAGCATTGGTGCCAGCTCTGGAGGGTTGGGATAAACTTCAAAGCTGTCAGAGCCACCCTTGCCTCTTGGCTTTGGATAGATAGCTGAGCTGTCTCTCTGTCTTTGAGGTGGGAGTCCATGGGGATCCAAAGTTCAGCACAGGTAGCTTTGGCACTGGTGCAATTGGCTGTTGTTTCTCCTGGACCTTCTGCCTTGAAATTTTGGAGAGGACTTTCTATATATCCAGAGAGAGGGCATCCTTATCCTCTTTTGATCCTATTCTTCCTCCATCAAGTTTGAGCTCTGATCTTCTCATGCCTATTCCAATGGAACAGCCACCCCTGAATAGTCTTCAAACAGTCCTCATCCAGGACTCTCCAACTTTATCTGATAATTCACCACAGCATCTCACTGATGAAGTCCCTAGGAAGAGGACATGCAAAAAGAGGCACCTAGTTTCCCCTTGGTAATCAGTCATCGAAGCGACAGACTTCAGTTAAGGGTAGGGGGTCCCCCAGATCTCCACCTGATGATCTCTCCTTTGGAGAGATACTGAAACTTCTTAAAGTACTGGATGGTTTCCGATACCCCTTCCCAAGAGTAGTCAGTGTTTCTGGAGACTTTCGGGACTTGCCTAGCTATGTCTTGGGTGGTCACTCCGGTTTGATAAGTTGATCGACCTTAGCTCATGCGGAGCAGTGAAGGAACCCAGTCCAGTGGAACTCAAACCCAAGAGGCCAGATAAGTTTTCAGCTCCCCCTAAAGATAGGGTCCACTGGAGCAAGGGAGTCTGTATAGATGCCATTGTGGTTGTGGCAGCCACAAAGAGAGAGCTTGCAGAGCAGAGCTTATCTGTATATACCCCTAATTGGGAGTCCAGGACCTTGAACTGATTTGGCAAGTGCATTTATGCATTCAGCAGCCTTTGTCCTTCACTCGCTGAAGTATTTGGCACATTTCACAGGACTACAAAGGGATTTGAACAAGGAGCTTCCCAAATCTCTTTCAGGGTCCATGTCTATGGAGGACTAGAAGAACATTTGCTTTCACAACTGCCCACCCTACAGTCCATTTGCAGTTTTTCCATTAGGTTGATCTCTCATGCAGCTGATGAGGGTACCTTTAGGGTTGTGGATTCAAACATTGCAATCAGGAGGCACACCTGGTTGTGCCTGTGAGATTTTGTGGAGCTCTTCAAGTCTTTGTTCATGGATGCTCCTTTTGATGGCTCATTTTTGTTCGGCCCAAACGTTAAGGAAACGCACTCCAGAAGTAAGCAAGACAGGAAGACCCTGTCTACCATTGGGATCCTGTTTTTTACTCCTGTGAGATCATTCTTAAGGAATCTGTGAGGTCGTAAAAAGATCTGATATTTCGCAAGTCCCAAAGGCTTTCCGGGAATGACAAGGAAGTGGGTCTTTCTGGGGCAGAGGGGGAAACTCTAATATAAGATGCCATCCTCACAGCAGAGGTGACCCACACAATGAGGGCTTCAGAAATGCCTTCTCTGACGGGCCCTATCTGCGCTCCTGCAGGGTTACCCAGCTGCTGCAATCTGGAGGTGGTCAGGAGGTGCAGGTGCTAATCTCTGCACCCCCAGAAGCATTGTCATCCATCACACATACAGTTGGGTGCAGAAAATTATATCTAGAGGTTATTTTATACCATTTTCCTAAATTCCTCCAGCAAAAACAAAAAACATCCCTGATGGTTCCACCCAGTCAGAGGGAGGCAGCAGCCTTGGAAATAGAAAAGCTGCTAGAAAAGTAGTTCAGAAAGTCTCCCAAGATCACCAAATATCTAGAACTTACTCAAGATTCTTTTTAGTATCAAAAAAGACAGGGGGACTTGAGACTGATTCTGGAGCACAGCCAGCTCAACCAGTATGTAAAATACTCAAAGGTCTAAATGGTCACAATTCAGTCCATTTTGGATGTGCTCAGTAGACCTTGAAAATGTGTACTATCTTATCAAAAAGCACAGGGGGTCCAGAAGATACCTGTGCTTCCAGCTGGGAGAAAGCCATTACTAGTTCAGAGCACTGTCCTTTGGAATTCCCACAGCCCCCAGGGTGTTCATCAAATGCATGGCGGTGGTAGCGGCTCACCTAAGACTGTTTGGGATTGTGTGCGTTTCCATACTTAGACAACTGGCCCCTGACCCACCTCATCCAGGCATTTGTTGATTCAGGCAAGGGATTATTTGCTTCAGTTATGTAATTCGTTGGGCATCACAGTCAGTTACACCAAATCACAGCTTACACCTGCTTAGACACTGGAGTTACTAGGTGCTTGTCTACACTATCAACCAGATAGCTTTGCTTCCTCTAACAAAAGTTCATACTGTCAGGTCATGAAAGTGATGTCCCTTTCTTATCCCACAGCAAGACTAGTCCTCCAAGTGGTAGGGTCGATGGCAGCAGTGATAACTGTGGTTTATTTTAGCCAGGTTTTGTATGCAGGTCCTACAATGGACCCCTTCAGTACAGTGGTCTCTTCTTCAGCATCCTCTAAGCACTCCATTCAAAATTTCCAAACTTTGCAAGGAATATCTTCTTTGGTAGCTTCATTCAGAAAAAGTTTCTCATGGTTGTCCCTTTGTTCTTTCACAGCCAGTAGCTACAGTTACCACATGCACCTGTCAAATTGGGTGGGTGGGGGCATTTTTTGGGAAGGACAGTCCAATGTGCGTGACCCCAGAAGAGGCCTATTTTGCATATCGGTGTCCTGGAGATGAAAGCTGTCCTACTAGCATTGCAGGCTTTTCAAGATGTTCTGCCTTCAGAGATAATTGCAGTACATACAGACATGTCAGTAATCTGGTATATCAACAAACATGAGGGATCCAGATCTTACCCTTTGTGTCGAGAGGCAATGAGAGCATGCATTGGGTGACCTTGGCAATGCCTATACTGCGGAAAAACAACACACTTGCGGACAGACTAAGCAGGTCCATTTTGATGCTTCACAAGTGATGTTCAGTTACTGTGGTGAAAAGATTTCTCATCGGTGGAGCCCACCATGCTGTGATCTTTTAGCTTCTCCCCTCAAGTGCAGCAGGTTTTGCGACGTGATCCCTCCACAGGGGGAAGTCACCAAGAGATGCTCTAGTCAATAATTGGCCGTCGGATCTCCTT
The DNA here is from genome assembly GCF_019279795.1 of Protopterus annectens. NCBI lineage: Eukaryota > Metazoa > Chordata > Ceratodontiformes > Protopteridae > Protopterus > Protopterus annectens. The sequence goes on from NC_056739.1 coordinate 497,241,500, forward strand.
TATGCTTATCTCCCATTACTTCTCATGCCCAAATTTCTACAGAAAGTATCCTGATTGAAGAGCACAGTTGTCCTCATTGCATTTGACCTCATCAGGTTTGGGTCAAAATCCTCTTGGCCTCATCTTCTTTATCCACTTTGGATGCTGGATCCACGTCCAGACCTTCTTTTTCATCTGACAGGGATGAAACTGCCAGAAATCAACAGCCTCAAGCTGATCATATCGTTTCCCCCAGTCATGTGATGGCTAGACACTCCAGGCTTTCTTCCCCAGTTTGACAGATTATTTTATCCTGTCAGACATCATTTTGTGTCATAAGTATCTATTTATAAGTAAGCTATTAAATGCTTTCCTGTGCATAGGTTGTCTTGTGGGTGTCACTCACCCACTGCATGGTTTTCACACACACAAAGTAAGAAAAATGTTTTCCCCTCTGGTGCATACCACAGGAGCCAAAATATTGTTTTCCACCATTTTTTGGCCTTTTTCATTGAATGTGTACTGTGCTTGCAGATGGTTGGAACCTGTAAATTGATGCAAGTGTTGCACATTGGTACAACTAGACATTGTGCAACTTTGAATCTTTATCTCAGTAATTAGTCATAAGAGCTATTGCTTATATGGTGTTGTCATTTCTTGCCTATAGAAATTAAAGGCCACATGGGAGATGGTGTATAGTCACCACCTTTAAACATTCACGTTGTGTTCTGGGCTGTGTCTGTTCGCCATCCAGACTTGTTTCTCCTTGTGCTGGAGCAGTATAATCACAGATGTTAAGTTGTCTATCTCGCCTTCGTTCTTGCTGGTTGGGATCGGAGCCAATCCTCTGCTCCGACTTTGCCATCTTCTATAGCTCAAGAGCTGTTTACTGGCTCGAGGCTACCCCTTATCCCATACCACCTAGCGTTAGCTACCCAGATCTCATTTGCCGCTTCAGCTGCGAGGTGTCGTTTTACTGGCTCAGGCTCATATTAGTTTATTATAGAACTTTTTTCTTAAAACAATTTTTTTTTCTTAAGAGTTATAGTTAACTTTTAGTCTTATACTATTGTCATTAGTTTAGTGTGTTGTAGTAGTTCCTTTCCTTCAGAACTCATTTAATTTAGAGAGTTCTTCCCCTCCCCCCTCTCTCTATCCTTTTAGGTTGCAGTTTAAGTTAGAGGCTTCCTAGTTTAAAAAAAAAAAAAAAATCTTTAGCTTTAGCTGTAGTATACTGTGTTTTTTCTTTTTGTTGATATTGGTGTTGTGGTATTTTGTTTTCGTTTATCGGCCTTTTGGCTAAGATCAGTGTAGTATCTTTTGAGATATTTTGTTGGATACAGGATGTCTAAAGAATCCAAGGTGTCTGGATTCAAGAAGTGTGACTCATACTGTCAGAAAATGTCTCTGACAGATGGGCACACTTCTTGCGTCTATTGCTTAGGTGAAGTGCACCTGCAGGACTCTTGTTCTATATGCCATGCATTTAGTCCAAGAGTTCTGCAGGAGCGTAAGAATAAGCTTATTCTTAGGGGTCTTTTAAATCCCCAGGATTCACCGGCCAAGACTCAGCCTGTGAAATCCCCAAAAAATACCAAATTGTCGGCTCCAAGCTCGGAGCAGTCATTGGTTCTAACTTTACCTGCTACTTCGGTTCCGGCCGGAACCGATGAGACTATCTCCCCATCGGCTCCATCAGAATCTTCGGAGCCGTCGCGGAGCCACAAAAGGTTAAGGTCCCCTTACCTGGAATCCATACATTCGGCTCCTCTGTCTCCCCTGCTTCAGAGTGAGAGCGCAGTCACAGATCTTCCCACTCCTCTCGGTCCTCTAGGCTCTCGGATCACGACGTGGAGAAGAGTGGTCAGTAAGTTGCTGAAGTCGCAGGCACTTGCTAAGATCTTGTCCAGCCCTCCTCAACAGGTGTCGGCTCCGTCCACTTCTAGTGATGTTCCTCCTCCGACTCCCTTGAGCTCGGAGCCGGACTTCATTGGGATTCGAGTTGTGGAACCATCAGCTCCGATAACTATTTCTCCTTCGGTTCCGTCGTCTCCTCCGATTCCCTCGATGGTGCCATCCATTGAGGGATCTGGGTGCCGAGGCTCCCTCGTTGGCTCCGAGGGGGCGAGTGGCATCGGTCCCTTGTCCGTCCCCGTTCTCCCTCTCGGAGCTTCGGCGCAGGTGAGCTCGCCTCCTACATCGGCCTCGGAGCCGTCTCCCTCGATGCGGAGAAGGATTCCCATTTCCTCGGAACCAGAGCCTTCTCTGCATCATGGCAGGGATGCCTTCGATGTCATGAGGAGTGTGCTGGCCTCTGAGTCAGCTCCACGATCGACCCCACCGGCTCCGTCCCCTTTAGTGCTTGCGCCAACCTCTGCTACTCCTCTAGACCCCAAGCGTGGGGAACCGGCGCTCCAGGGCACCCCATTGGGTGTTACCTCTTCTTCTGAGGCCTCCCCTGATCATTCAGAGGAGCCCCCTCAGAAGAAGTGCAAGAGGAAGCACATTGACTCACCTGAGTCTGTCACCTCTGATACAGACTTAGATGAATCGGAAGGGTCCTCGAGATCCCCCTCTGAAGATGTTTCTTTCTCAGACATCCAAGAAGTGCTTAAGCAGAGGGGGAACTGGAATCCCCTAGCCCCTACTGAGGATGAGTCTGTATTCCTGGATGCATTTGGTTCCTGACCTTCCACCTCCTCGGTTTGTCCACCTTTTGATCCACTCATGTCAGTGGTGGCTCGAAAGGCTTGGTCAGTCCCGGATACAGTGGAACCAACCCCGAGGAGACCCGGCAAGTTTATCAGTGCACCCCTTGATAAGCAGTTCCTTACCAAAGGTGTTCCTGTGGATGCCATGGTGATAGCAGCAGCCACAAAACAAAGAGTTAACGGAAACTTCTTTGTCTGTCCATCCTCCTAACAAGGAGTCTAGGACTGTGGATAGATACGGGAAGTGAATGTTTGCTTCAGCGACCTTTTCTATGAGGTCACTAAATTACTTATGCCATTTTACCCGGCTTCAGAGGGATCTCCTTAAGGAGCTTGGAGATACCCTTCAAGATCCATCAGCTGAAGGGGCTCAAGCTAAAGTGGCTTCCCAGCTGGAGGCCCTTAATTCTGTAGTCAACTCCTCCATGAGGCTCATTTCTTATGCAGCCGATGGTGCGAGTAGAGCCGCGGGTACAGGAGTGGCCCTTAGGAGACGCGCATGGATGCGCCTGTGTAATTTTGCGGAACCTTTTAGAGCATCATTCACCAGCACCCCTTTGATGGTTCCTTTCTTTTTGGACCACAGGTGAAAAACGCCTTGACTAGGTGTGAGCAAGAAGGCAAGACTCTCTCTGCCGTGGAAGTCCATTTTTCCACTCCTTCCAGACCATTACCCCAAGGGTCAGAAGAGTGGTAAAATGTGGTTCCGGAAATCCCAGGGAGCCTCGCCTGACACACGTAGTGATTTTTCCTCCAGGGGCAGAGGAGGAAACAACAGATGCCGCCCTCGTGGCAGGGGGGATCCACAGAACCAGGGCAGCAGAGAATCCTTCTCTGAGAAGCCCTTTCAGCATCCATGAAGGGTTGCCCGGCTGCTCACCTCTGGAGGCAGTTGGGGGAAGACTTTCACTGTACCCAAAAGCCTGGCAAAATTTAACACACGACAAATGGGTACAGTCAATCATATCCAGAGGTTACAAAATTCCTTTTTCTCAACCCCCCCTTACCGTCAAGCAAATCCCTTCCATATGTATCACCCAATCTGAGGGACCAAGCAGTCATAGAAGTTTCAAAACTGCTAGAAAAAAAGAGTCATCCAGGAAGTCCCGGCAGACCAATACGGATCTGGAACTTACTCAAGGTTCTTTTTGGTACCAAAAAAGACAGGGGACTGGAGACCGATTCTGGATCTCAGCAGACTAAACAAGACCGTTCAAAGAACAAAGTTTCGGATGGTCATGCTACAGTCCATTCTACCCGTTCTGGGTTAGGACAATTGGATGTGCTCCATAGATCTTCAGGATGCATATTTTCACATCAAAATGGACAGGTGCTCCAGGAGATTCCTTCGCTTCCGGCTGGGAGACCGTCATTATCGTTCAGAGCTCTGCCCTTTGGTCTCACCACAGCCCCCAGGGTGTTCACCAAATGTATGACAGTGGTCACAGCTCACCTGAGACGTCAAGGATTCCAGATGTTTCCATATCTAGACGACTGGCTCCTCACTGCTACTACCAGGCATCAACTTCTGCAAGCCAGGGTCTACACAGTCATAATCTGCTCCCAGCTAGGCATCACAATAAACTTTGAAAAATCTGCCTTGTTGCCCTGTCAATCTATCACCTATATAGGAGCAGACTTAGACACAAGAAACATGTCCGCAAGGCTTCCGCCAGACAGGGTATTTTTAATTCGCCAGCAAGTACAAATTCTAATGCAGAGCAAAAGGATCCAAGTCAGGTTCGTCCTTCAAACTCTGGGTTCCATGGCAGCAGCAATTCTAATCCCACTGGCCTGCTTTCACGTGAGGATCCTTCAGTGGCTTCTGTTCACACAGTGGTCTTTCTAACAGCTGCCCATGTCTCACATGATCATGATTACAGAAGCATGCAAAAGGCACCTTTCCTGGTGGATGGTCTCCTCACTAGTGACTCAGGGCAGACCCTTCATTCAGCTCCCTCCGGTTGCCACAATGACCACAGACGCCTCCCTGATGATAGGGTGGGGTGGGGGGTGGGGCATTATCAGGGCAGGACAGTCCAAGGCACTTGGCAGCCTCACGAGTACCATCTGCATATAAACGTCCTAGAAATGAGAGCCGTGCTCCTAGCATTGCAAGCTCTTCAGGACTCTCTCCCTTCTGGGACCATTGCAATTCAAACAAACAACATGTCAGTGGTGTGGTACATCAACAAGCAGGGCGGAACCAGGTCCTACCCCCTATGCCGAGAAGCACTCAGACTCTGGCAGTGGGCGATTTCCTCCCAACGATTTCTGATTGCAACGCACATCACTGGGAGGTCCAACGTCATGGCGGACAGGCTCAGCAGAGCTATTCTCATGCCTCACGAGTGGTCTCTGAATCAGGTAGTTGTGGATGTGATCTTCCGCAAATGGGGACAGTCTTGCTGCGATCTTTTTGCCACCCCCCTTCAACAGCAAATGCAGCAACTACTTCTCCCTTCTTCCGCTTCCAGGTCACACACCCAGAGACGCTCTAGTCCACGATTGGCCTCAGGAACTTCTTTATGCTTTTCCTCCGTTTCCCCTGATTCCAAAACTCATACAGAAAGCAGTATCGTTGGGCTGCAAAATTATCCTCATTGCCCCCTGCTGGCCTCGACAGATATGGTTTCCGTTCCTGCACCATTGCCTTCTCGATCAGCCCTGGACTCTGGATCCGATTCCAGATCTACTGATTCATCAATCAGGCGGGCTGCATCAATCCCTCCAAACACTCCAGCTCACAGTTTGGTTGCTCCACTTCCAACCTTAGCGAGGCTTCCCAGAATTTCCCCGGCCGTATGTGAAATTGTCTCCTTGCACAAGTCCGCCACTAGAAGGACTTATGCTAGCAAATGGAAACGTTTTTCTTGTTGGGCAGAGGCTAGGAACATTCCTTTTCAGCCCCAGTCCACGAAATCTTGGAGTTCCTAGCAGAACTTTTTCATTCTGGGTCCGCTTCTGCTACAATCAGGGTTCAATTAGCGGCCATTTCAAACTTTCATGTTGGGTTCTCTAATGCAAACATCATGTCTCATAAGCTATGTAAAGCTTTTCTAAGAGGAACTACTCACCTTAGACCCCCAGTGAGAGATCCCCCTCCTCCTTGGGACCTAAATTTGGTACTAACCTCCTTAATTTAGCCCCCTTTTGAACCTGCAGCGTCCTGCTCCATTAAGTTTCTGTCTTGGAAAACTCTCTTTCTGGTAGCTGTTACTTCAGCCAGACGCATCTCTGAACTTCAGGCACTATGTGTCCATCCTCCATACTTAGTTTTTCATAAGGACAAGGTTGCTCTGAGGACTAATCCCTCTTTTCTTCCAAAAGTCTGCTCAGAAAATAATTTAAACCAATCTATAGACCTACCTCTGTTTTTTTCCCAACCACACCAACAAGGCAGAATACAAATTACATCAACTGGATGTTCATAGACAACTGCGTTTGTACCTGCATAGGACGAAGGATATAAGGAAGTCGGACCAACTATTCCTTTCCTATGCTCTGGGCAAACAAGGTCTCCCAGTTTCCAAAGTGACCTTATCCAGGTGGTTGTCTCACATTATTACCTTCATCTATCAACTGAGAAACAGAGTTATCTAGCAAACCAAAAGGTCATTCTACAAGGGCTTTGGCCACCTCTGTAGCCTTCCAGTCTAGGTTGCCCATGGACTCTATCTGTGCAGCTGCTACGTGGGCAAACCCTCATAGCTTTATTTCTCATCACAAACTAGATATGGTCTCCAGGAGCAGAGCTAACTTTGGTTCCACTGTTCTGAAAAGTTTGTTCCAATGAGCCGCCCAGGATTATAGATACCAGGGACGCTGTCCCAATCAGCAAGAACGAAGGCGAGATAGACAACTTAACATAAAGAAGTTATGTACCTACCGTAACATTCCATGTTAGTTGTCTTCATCTCGCCTTCTTTCTTGCGTCCCACCCTCCATCCTCCTGTCCTGTTGGACCGAGAGGAGTTCAAGTTTCACTGGCTGAGTGTTCTCTGGTTGTTTCCTGTACTGACTTAGAGAGCATAACAGGTGTGCTCAGCCTTTTGTTTGGAGAGATTCATTCTCTAGCTATGGCTAGGGTTAGCTATTTCAAACGAGATCTGGGTAGCTAGCGCTAGGTATCATGGGATAAGGGGTAGCCTCAAGCCAGTAAACAGCTCTCAAGCTATAGAAGATGGCCGAGTCGGAGCCGAGGATCGGCTCTGATCCCAGCCAGCAAGAAAGAAGGCGAGATGAAGACAACTAACATGGAACGTTATGGTAGGTACATAACTTTTTTTTTCAGTAGATGCTGCACCAGCATGACAAGCAGAAAGTAATTGTGAAATAAAATATTTATATGTCCACCCTAAAGGTCCTCATTAAGGTGTCTGACAGTGTTGTGTGCCTGACCATGTTCTGACATCCCATCACGAGTAGTGAACACAGTGCACCTTCCAGCATGTATTCTTCAATGCCATATTAATGAGATTTTGTAGGCGTAAACCAATGGAAAGATAGTCTACCATGGAATCCTACCATAGCCTCATTTACAGACATTTCACTGTGTGGGTGGTAGTTGGTGTGATAAGCAGTCAACTTTTCATCCAGTAATGATGAACTTGCAGTTTTCCCCCCTTTTTTTTTTCATTACATCATCCTGTGACGCCCTTCCCCAGTGTGCCACATTGATCACTGCATCTACCAGCCTTCCTTACACTGTTGGACTAAAGACTTATTTGCCTGTACATCTGTTAGCCTGTTTATAGAAATTTAATGTGTACAGTTAGATTCAGTAGAGATGTTCATCGTGTTACCCCGCTGCAGTCATCACACTTGGGTTATCCTGTCGTCAGGCGGTCCCGCAGTCGGCCTGAATTCCAAAGTCTTGGTCCGGCGTCAGTTGCTGTCGCTTCTTCCCTGATGTCCGTGCGCCAGGGGTATATAAGAGGCATCCAACACCATTTTCTTCAGTCTTTCTTGTCGCGCGGTGCCCGAAGCAGAAGCAGTTTGCAAGTGCCGGTCGGCCAACACCTGAGATTTTCGAATCGAATTTCATTCCGAAGTCTTCAAAGCTAAGTACCCCATTGGGGAACCTTTTCTTGCCTCAGTCCGATGTCAGAAAAAGTTAACAATTGCATTTCTTGTGGGAAGCAAATACCTCAAAATGACTTTCATTCTTATTGTATACCTTGCCTAGGCCCAGACCACGACGTCCCTGGTTGTCGGTTTTGTGCTAGGTTCAATAAACGAACTATAAAGCGACGCTTTGATTTTGCACGACACTACTTCGGTAGGAAATTTAATTACACTATGCCGTCGGAGCAACCGACTACCAGCATGCATAAAAAGCACAAAGATAAAGACAGGCAGCCTAGATCCAAGCCAGACTTCGAGGCCTCGGCTGGGCTGGTCGCCGGTTCTCCGGTTTTCAGTGAGGCGCCTACACAGCCCTTGACGACTGCAGAATTGGAACCCCAGACCACTTTGGATTCTCAAGCAGAGAGTTCTAGGCCGACGCAGCCATTTTCTTTAGGCCCTACCGACAACATTGCAGAAGGAGAAGCCGGTGCTGCGGAAACACCTTTGGTTACAGAAGGTGTCTTCAGACCAACTACTCTCGACATAAAATCTTATGCTAAGCTTAAGACTCCTCTAAAACCAAAAAAGACTGCACATCAGTCTCCAGTTCAAGGCCCCATGCCTATGAAACAGATGCTTAAAATGGCTGAAGATTTGATTTCTTTAATCAGGGGTTCCCAATCCCCCCCAGACAAAAGGCCTAGACAAGAGGAGGATTATGCCTCCTCTGATCAAGTGTCTATTTCCTCAGGCTCCTCTAAGGAACAGGTTTACTCCTTTCCCCCTTATGAAGATTCTGATGCTGAAGATTCCATTCCCTCAGCTTCTCCCCCTGAAGACTATTCCTTTGGGAAAACCTTACATACCATGAGGGAACATTTCCACTGAGAAGGTCAGGACTACTCCGACTCAAAGAAAAGGCTCAGAGAGTTTCTTTTACTCCCCCAGCACAGACCACTTGCTATCCCTCCAGTTTTTGGACATTGTGTGTGATGTTTACTTAGAATCTAGTCTAAGTCCAGATTCTCTGCCTCCTGCTCCAGCCAAACCAGATAGATATTATAGAGTGCCTGACTCACACAAATTCCTTTACAAAAGCCCTGTTGCTGATCCAGAGACTATCTCCCAGGGCCCCAAAGGGGCTAAGGCTTCTATGGCTAAAAATCCTGTACCCTCTGAAAGGGACTCCAGAGCACTAGATAGGTGGGGGAAGAAGGTTTACACCTCAGCTACTCTAGCTATGAGAGCACTAAATTGTCAATTTCACATGCTGAAATACCAGCAATTCCTAATGTCTCAAATAAAACAAAAGATGAGCACGCACCCTTAACAGTCTGAATTCAAAGAAATGCAGGATCTGTTGCATGCAGCTGAACAGGTGGGCAAACATACTTTACAATGTGGATTTGATTCCTTGGAAGCTTCCTGTAGAGCAGCTGTTACTGGGTCTGTTATACGTAGGCATGCTTGGTTAAAGGAACAAACTCTGCCTGATCATGTTAATGCAAAGTTACTAGATGCACCCTTACAGCAGGATGTCTTATTTGGGGTTAAAGCAGAAGAGATTTTAAAGAAAATGGATGATAAGGTAAAATCTATGCAGACGGTCAAAGATTTCTTACAGGTACAACCCCCATGCTTCAGCAGAAATTGGCCAGCAAAAAAATTGGTCCTTTCCAGCTTCTGACAGACCACAGAGGGGTAAATACAGACGCCCAAGGGGCAGAGGACAAGCACAAATCCCTTACAAACCTCGCCAATGGGGCACTGCAACACAGAAGGGAGGAGAAGACAGGTCCCAAACTACTAGAAGACAAACACAATGACTTAAACCTCAAACTGCCAAGCAAAACTCTCTTGGCAGCTCCCTTGGGAGGAAAATTAGCATTTTTTATAGACAACTGGCGCATCGTCACAAAGGACAAATGGGTCCTAGACATTATCTCACAAGGATACAGATTCCATTTCCACACCTTGCCAAGGATAAAAGGAATGCCAAACTTGCCACAAAATCAATGGGCAAAGCCACAAAAACAAATTACAGCTCTCATGGACATGAGAGCCATTCAACTGGTACCTACACAGGAGCAAGGCCTAGGATTTTACTCAAGGCTCTTTCTAGTCCCCAGAAAGGACAATGCTTGGAGACCCATTCTGGACCTTTAATTCTAAACACCTTCTTGCAAGTACCCAAATTCAAGATGCTAACACTACAGCAGCTTCTTCCCATGTTGGGCAAGAAAACTTGGCTAGTAACGTTGGACCTCAAGGAGGCATACCTGCATGTCCCTATCAGACAGAATTGCAGAAGATACCTCCGTTTCATTGCAGGTTCAACCCATTACCAATTCTCTGCACTGCCCTTTGGCTTATCTACTGCACCCAGGGTCTTCACAAAATGCCTGGCACCAGTAATTGCATACTGCAGACAAAGAGGAATTCAAATATACCCATACCTGGACGACTGCCTCATCCAAGCAGAAAGCAAGGACATTCTCTTACAACATCTGACTTTTGTAAAACACCTTCTAAGTTGCCGAGGGTACACAGTAAACAAAAAGAAATCAAAACTAGTGCCCTCACAAAATGACATTCCTGGGTGCCAGCTTGAATACAACGGCCCAGATGGCTTATCTGACACCAGACAAACAACTACAACTAACTCAATACTTCAAAATAATGGCAACAAAGACCCAACTCCCTACAAGAAAAATTCTGCAGGCCTTGGGCTTCATGGCATCTTGCATACTACTAATACCATTTGCAAAACTGCATATGAGGAAATTACAATGGTACCTGAAAAGCGTATGGACTCAACACAGCCACAGCTTTGAAACAATGATACCTCTCATTCCCTGCCTTCAACAGGAGTTTCTATGGTGGTCACAGGCATGTCACCTCAACAAGGGTCAGCCTTTCACCTTACCCCCAGCCAGGCAAACTATGACAACAGATGCATCGGACTATGCCTGGGGGGCACACATGGCAGGACGGTGCGTTCAAGGCATATGGACTGCAGATCAAAGGAATCTGCACATCAATCAAAAAGAAATGCTAGCTGTACAGAATACTCTGACAGCCTTCAAGGACCTCTTACATCCAGGACAGCTTATAATAAGGACAGACAACACCACAGTAATGTGGTACATAAACAAGGGGGTACACACTCCTACCCTCTATGCAGGCAAGCAATGACCTTGTGGAACACAGCACTGGCTTAGCAAGTTCAATTACAAGCTCAATTCCTGCCAGGAAAAAAGAACACATTAGGCAGACGACCTAAGCAGAAACATCATGGATCCCCACGAGTGGAAACTGGATCCACAAGTATTTGCAATGATAACTCAAAAATGGGGGTGCCCAGACATAGACCTGTTTGCCAACCCCCAAAACCATCAGCTTTCAAAATTTTGCACAAGGACATTTCCCCATCAAGCTTGGAAAGTGGACGCACTCTCATTCAGTTGGAAAATGCTGACAGTATATGCCTTTCCTCCATTGCCCCTTCTCACAAAGGTGCTGCTGAAAGTCAGGATGGAGAGACCTCGAATGATACTCATTGCCCCGGACTGGCCACGCCAGCACTGGTACCCACTACTAAGGAACATGGCCCAGGGCCCACCATGGATTTTACCACAAATTCCTCATCTACTCACACAGCAAGGAGTCGGATTCTACACAGCCAGCTCAAAACCTTAAATTTGGCTGCATGGCAGATCACCTAAGCAACCAGCCAGCCCCTCTTTCACAAGCTGTTATGGATATCATTCTGGAGGCCAGGAGGCCCAGCACCAGGAAAGCCTACTCAGACAAATGGAAAAGATTTTGCGCCTGGAACCAAGCTAAAGGCCAAAATACCCTTCAGCCGGACATGCCTCAGATTCTACAATATTTAACTGAGATGTTACACAAAGGCCTTTCTTTTTCATCTATTAAAATCCACACCTCAGCTATTTCAGCTCACTACAACACGGACCCTCCCTTATTTTCACATCCACTCCTAAAGCAGTATCTCAGAGGGGCAAAAAACATTAGGCCTCCCAGGAGAGCGCCAACACCAACTTGGGACCTAAATTTTGTTCTGAAAAAACTTACGCTGCCACCTTTTGAGCCAGCTTTCTCAGCTGACAAAGTTTATATCATGGAAGACTGCCCTGCTGCTAGCAATTACTTCAGCCAGAAGAGTCTCAGAGCTACAGGCACTAATGGCAGTAGAGCCTTTCCTCATTTTTCATCAAGACAGAGTTTCTCTATGAACTAACCCCTCCTTTATGCCAAAGGTGGTATCCAGTGTGGCTCTAAATCAAACCATCCACTTACCCACCTTCTTTCCAAATCCACAGAACAAAGGAGAGAGACTCCTGCATTCCTTGGACATTCACAGGCAACTACGTTACTACTTGGATAAAACTAAGGCTTTCAGAAAATCTGACCAACTTTTTGTATCCTATGCTACAGCATCACAAGGAAAGGCGATCTCAAAACAGACCATTTCCAAATGGATAGGACATTGCATACGTTTTTGCTACACCCATCATGGAAAACCAGTTCCTGCTAGCATAAGGCCCCACTCCAGGGCAGCAGCTACATCTACAACCTTCCTCAGGGGAGTGCCAACTAAGGATATTCTGGAAGCTGCAACTTGGAGTTCAGTACACACCTTCACCAAACACTGTCGCTTACCACTTTACTCTAAGACTAGAGCTGGCTTCGCCACTGCAGTTTTGCAGGGCCTTCTAGCCTCCTCTAACCCTGTTTGACTCCACCTCCCATCCTTAGCTTTGGAATTCTACCCAAGTGTGATGACTGCAGCAGGGTAACACGATGAACATAGTACAGTTTTGTACCTACCATAAATGTAGATGTTTGAGTGTATACCCTGCTGCAGTCCAGGTTACCCTCCCTCCATCCCCTCTGACCTAACTAAAACCTTTCAATGACTTAAAATCTGATACAACCTTTGTGGTGTATTTGCTTATAGCTGGAGGGATGTTTGGTTTGTGCTAAGCTTTTATTATTGGTACTATCTACTGACCATCTTTTGGGGGGCACCTGACATCTGGGGCAAGAAAAACTGAAGAAAATGGCGTCGGATGCCTCTTATATACCCCTGGTGCACTGACGTCAGGGAAGAAGCGACAGCAACCGACGCCGGACCAAGATTTTGGAATTCAGGCCAACTGCGGGGACCGCCTGACGACAGGATAACCCAAGTGTGATGACTGCAGCAGGGTATACACTCTAACATCTACATTTATGGTAGGTACAAAACTGTACTTTTTTCTTAATATTCTTTTCCCTTTTCATACTGTTCAGTGTTCCATGTTCCATGTTTCAGTTTTTTTCCTTGCAGGGGGTAATTCTCGAACAGCGATGATTGCGGCTCTTAGTCCAGCTGATATCAACTATGAAGAAACGCTCAGTACACTCAGGTGAGGAGAGCGACAGACCTCTTTTGAAGCATTTCCAGCTTTTCTTTTATTTTAAATCCTTTCCTACCTTCACAGAGTTAGGGAATTGCATGTTTTCAGAATATTGTTAAGGAGCATGTGTTTTGGAATTTTGTATGCTGTTTGCAAGGGAGAAAAATAAAACACCTCCATTATCACGTGTGATTCATTGAACTCAAATTCATTTTTAAACATCCCACATAAGTCACATCTGCTTCTTTCTCCATTTCTTATTCGTAGATATGCAGACCGTGCTAAGCAGATCAAATGTAATGCTATTATAAATGAAGACCCCAATGCCCGACTTATTCGGGAACTAAAGGAAGAGGTGGCCAGACTCCGTGATCTGCTGTTCTGTCAGGGAACATCTGGTGTAGTCCTTGAAAGTAGGTGCTGCTATTTCCTGCTTGCACTTGAAAATATGTATATATTTTTTTAATGTTTGCTTTTTTGTTTCTTTTGCATTTGTTTCTGCCTTTCTGACTTCTGCACATAACAAAATGGTGTTTGCTGAAGCCTCATAAAAGTAAATGAACAATGCTAGTTAGTGCAGATACAGTGACTGTTTTACAGGCATGGATTAGAGATTCATGTGTTTTGTTAGAGTATTAAGTGCTGACATAAATTACTATTGATAGTGATTTACTCAAGAAATGGGCAGTCAGTTATTGAAGATTTCACTAATATCAATACTGAAGAAAGATCAAGTATTTTTGTAACGCCAGTGTAACCAAATGCCATACTTCATTAGTAATGCTGTGCTGGTCTTTCTACCATTAGGTCACTTGCTTTCCCCATTGGTTGTTACCAGGCAAAGCTCACAGTAGTGCTAGAGTAGTGAACACGCTATTTGTTTGCACATGCTGGATTACTTTGATAAGCACTGCTGTGATTTCTTAGCCACAAAGCCCTGGAAGTGATATGGCTTTATTACATACTGTGCGGGAGAAACTGCATAATATTAGTAACCAGCTTAACTGTGTGTAGCATGTATAATCTGTCCACACTGAAGTAAGGAGAAATAAATCCTGCTCTGATTTACAAGCTTTATGTTCCTTATCGCAGAGCAGTGTGTTTAGGTTGAACTACCCATTTTCCTTGCGTTGTATTTAATTTAATGCTATGACATTTTGAGCAGGTATGAAAATTAATGAGAACAAAGATGGCAGTCAACCCCAAGCTGCAAATTTGATCCCGAAAGTTACCATGGAGACTTGCCCAGCGCTACTTCCTGTTACTAACGATGCCCAGCAGGGACCATATGACAGGTCTGAAGATGAGGTCATCTGTCAGGAAGAAGCTATTGAAAGACTTAAGGTAATAATGGATTGTAATGCAGCAGAGCATTCTGCCTGTTTTAAAAGTGCATTTAAAAGCAGTAGCTGGAGATTGCCATTCTGTGCTGATAACTGGTATCTATTTTCTGGTAGTTTACCCATATTTGCTTGTGTGCTTCTTTCGGGATTCAGCTTGTGCTACCTGATAAGACTTTAGTGTTGCTTGCTGGAATGTTAGACTACTTTCTTATAAGCATAGCACTAAATTTATTTTAAAGTGATTTGTTACAATTTGTGTTCTGCTTTTGTTTTGCCTGCACTGCAGTAGCTGTAGTGGTCACTGTTGTGTTTTCTTTTGAATAATTTATTTCCTAGTTGAAACAGTCAAGGCAGAGGTTCTTTTGGTATTCTATTATGTCCTTCTTATTCGTATGCTGCAGTATCCATAACATGAGGGAGTCCACCTCTGGTTGACTCGTACATCCAGCCGTTAAGTTAAATTGCTACTGCGTAGGTATGTGTGTCGGCTCGCCACACTAAGTGTACATTGGCCATGAACAGATGCCAGCACACACCTACCTCAAAACTTCTCTGCCGACTGTTTGACTACCAGCTCCAATTGTCACTCGCTTGGGAAAGTTATCTCGTGCTTCATATGTGTTCAGACAAGTACCCCTTAGGCGTTGCTTATTACCTTTTGCTACTGTTTTCTTGTGAGTTAATGTCCAGTAGAAAGTGCAAGTGTCATTGTGGAAGGCAGATTCCACATAAAGACATGCACAAGCTCTGGTCTTGTTCTGGGCCTAGACAGAATAAACATATGTCGTGCGATATTTGCAAAGCCTTTGTCCTGAAGACATTTGGAAGCTGCTTGCTTCCCTTAGATTATATTTAGAGAATCAACATCTGAAACGCCTTGCAAGGGATATGGATCTGACGTCAGGACCTTCGGAAGAGCAGCAACTCGAGGGCCCGGAATCCTAGGCCCGAAACCATGGCCGCTCCCTCTACACCATGCATCCCTCCTGAGGCTGATGAAAGCTGACCCCACGTTGGAAACCGCAGATTCTCCCTTGACTGTTAGCATTGCAGAAGCCATTAAGGAGACTGCTAGCACATCCCAGAGGGAACCGCAGGCGTCCAGCCTGGGTGCTGGAGGGGGGGGGGGCACAGCTTATTTCCGAAGATTGTGGACCACGATGATGTTCTTTTGGACTTGTGGAATGTTGCCTGACATCCGGTCCCCCTACTCTGCACCGTGTATCGGAGTCTCCTAAAAAAGTAAAAACAGAAAAACAAGTATACTTCTCTGGTACAACATGGTCTTCCATTCGAACAAGCCTCTGATTGGCAGGCCTTTACCCAAGGCCTCTTGAATGCTTTCACCGTATGTCAGAGTCTCCTAAAAAAGGAAAAACAAGTTATACTTCTCTGGTACAACATGGTCTTCCATCCGAACAAGCCTCTGATTGGCAGGCCTTTACCCAAGGCCTCTTGAATGCTTTCATGGCGTTATGCCATGTGCCAGCTCAGGTCCAGGCCCCTTCTCCCACCACTCTTAGGAAAAGGTCTTTGGAAGATCTGTCCTCTGAGCATGAAGATTCCTCTGGGGATGAATCTTGCTACCTGTTCCTCTCAGATTGCTTCTCCTCTGGGGTATGCTTCCCCAGAAGAGGAGTCCAATGGAGCAGACTCCCCTGGGGACGATATCACTTTTGGGGAGGCCATTGTTCAAATGAAAGACTATTTCAAATGGGATTGAAGTCTGGTATCTGAGAAACAAAAGAGGTATTATGTCTTCTTACAGATGGAGTCTCTTAACCCTTCTGCAATTCCCCCTGTCCAACCTGCCTTTTTAGATGCTTTCTGGCAGCCTTCAAATTCCTAGTCTCCCAACCTCCTGCACCTAAATGCCCTGAGAGGTTCTACACAGTGCCTGAGGATGCCAAGTTCCTGTTTAAGGCCCCATCAGCAGACCCAGTTACCATCTCTGTGGCTGCTGATAGTACCTCCAAATTGATACCCTCCACTTCCTTATTTCCCCTCTGATAAGGAAAGTAGAATTATGGAGACTTTGGGCAAAAAAGTTTATACTTTTGCCACCTGTTAGGGCCATTAACTATCAGACTTGTATGGCCAAGTATGCATTGGCTTTGCTGCCTCGTGCCATCAAGCAATTTGGAGAGTTAACAGGCTGCCTTAAGTCCAAAATAATTAACCTTCTTAAGTCTTGCAGGCAGGGTTATCAGATACTCCGTAAAATGTAGTTACAATGCAGTGGAGTCCTTTGCCAGGGCAGCTGCATCAGGCTCAGTCTTGAAAAGGTATTCTTGGCTCAGGCTGCGGACTTTGCCCGATGATATCAAAGCAAAACATATGGAAGCACTCTTAGATAAACCCTTATTTGGCTCTGCTGCTGCTGAGCTCTTCAAGGGCCTTCAAGAAAAGGGCAAAGAACTTCAAGACCTTAGGGACATCTTTATGTCCCCTGTTCCGCACTTCCAGAGGAACTACCCTGTCAAGACTTTGTTAGGAAGTCCTCTAAACACCTCTCTTCCAAAGGGAGAAAGGATTCCAGAAAGCAGGCCCCTTCTAGATCCTCTCATTCTACACCTGCACAAAAGCAGCCATTTCAGGCAAAACCTGGTAGTCGGACTACTAGGCCCTAAACCCATATGCTCGTCTCTCTCTGCCCTTCCCAGCTTGGAAGCATATTACCCAGGACTCTTGGGTCCTTACCATTATCAGACAAGTTTACTTCATGACCTGGGAATCCAGACCATACTTTTGAGGTATTCCCTAACCCCACTGAGACCAAATGGCCTTCTTTCCTAAAGTCCTGCATTCCCTGTTATCCCAGGGCACCATTCAAGAGGTGCCTCCAGACCTAAGGGGAAAAGGATTCTATTCCAGAATGTTTCTAGTCCCCAGGAGGGAAGGTCCTTGGAGCCCTATCTTAGACCTATCTCATCTAAACACATTTCTCATGGTGCCTTCCTTCCCCCTGCTGACTCTTCCTGCTGTCTTACCCCTGATTCTTCCTCAGGCTTACATGATATCCTTGGACATAAAAGATGCTTACTTGCACATCCCAGGCCACCCACTTTTCAGGAAACTCCTTTGATTCTCTGTGGATTTTTCACAATTTCAATTCTATGCTTTGCCATTTGGTCTCTCTATGGCTCCCAGAGTATTGACAAAATGCTTGGTCCCAGTCTTAGCCTTTTTCAGACTGCAGGGCATTTGGATATTTCCTTACTTGGATGATCTCCTCATTCAGGCCTCATTTCCAGGGTTGGTACAAGAGCACTTAGATTACACCATGACCATGCTTAAGGGTTTGGGGTTCACTGTAAATCAACAGAAATCTTACCTGAACCCATCCCAGGACCATGTGTTCCTCAGTTATAGGATACTCGCAGCCCAAATGATGGCCTGCCTGACCCCAGACAAAATTCTGACCCTCACCACTTACTTGCAGGAACTAATTCCACTGTAGTCTCTGTCTGCCATGGAGATGTTCATCGTGTTTCAATGTTGCAGTCATTACTGTCGGGTTATCCTGCTGGCAGGCGACCCGCGGTCGGCCAGAATTCCAAAGTCCAGGTCCGGCGTCTGTTGCTGTCACCTCTTCCCTGACGTCAGTGCGCCAGGGGTATAAAAGACACAGCCGACGCCATTTTCTTTGGTCTTTCTTGCCGCGCGGTGCCCGAAGCAAAAGCAGTTCGCAAGTGCCGGTCAGCCGACTCCTGAGATTTTCACAGACTAATTTCAGATCCGAAGTCTTCATTAAAGCTAAGTACCCTGTTGGGGAAACTTTTTTCTTGCTCCAGACCGATGCCAGAAAAAGTTAACAATTGTATTTCTTGTGGGAAGCAAATACCGCATAAGGATTATCACTCTTACTGTATTCCTTGCCTATGCCCTGATCATAACGTTGCTAGCTGTCATTTTTGTGCTAGATTCAACAAGCGCGCTATTAAGCGTCGCTTTGATTTGCTTATCATTACTTTGGTCGAAAATTCAATTACATAATGCCATCGGAACAACCGACGAACGGAGTTTCTAAAACATGCAAGGAAAAAGAGAAAGACAGGCATCCGAGATCCAAAACCGACGGCGAGGCTTCCGCTAAGCCAGTCACCTGTTCTCAGTGAGGCGCTTTCGCAGCCCCTGACACCCGCTACCTCAGAGCCACAGGCCGCTGACGACTCCCACGTGGAGCCAGCTAGGCCTCTGGATACTCAAGGTATTGGACACTCGGAAATCTTACCTCAGATGTGTCCGGAGCCGCTGAGCAGGCATCGGCTTCTGAGGGTGTTTTCAGACCTACACAGTTATATCAATACCTTGAGTATCCAGAGGGCCTAGCTGGCTCCACGTGGGAGTAGTCAGCGGCCTGTGGCTCTGAGGTAGCGGGTGTCAGGGGCTGCGAAAGCGCTTCACTGAGAACCGGCGACTGGCTTAGCGGAAGCCTCGCCGTCGGTTTTGGGGACCTTCACTGTGTCACTACTAGAAAGAGGCACAGTATTCTAAATCTATTCTGTGCATTTTTGTACCATTTCATGGGGTGGCGAAAGCCACATCACTATGGCTAGGCTTACAAATGCCCCAGGGCAGATAGCCTAGTACTAAACTATGAAACTATATGTAAAGCCTACTTCAACTTCAAAAGCAAAGACTACAGCAGCTTTAAAGACAAAGAAACAAGTACAGCGTTCTTCAGAACAGATTTCCATGCCTAAAAAAACAGATGCACAAAATGGCCGAAGACCTTATTACCTTGATCAGGGGTTCCCATCCCTCTCCTATCAAAAGGCCTAGGCAAGAGACAGACTGGTTTCCATTTCCTCTGACTCCTCTTCTGTACAGGAATACTCTCTTCCTCCCTATGAGGATTCTGATGCTGAAGAATCCTTTCCTTCAGCCTCTCCTCCTGAGGATTTTTCTTTTGGGGAAACCCTGCATTCCATGAGGGAACACTTCCACTGGGAGAGCCAAGATTATTGAGAATCAAAGAAAAGGCTCAGAGATTTTCTTTTACTTCCTCAGCACAGGCCTCTTGCTATTCCCCCTGTGCTAGACATTGTAGATGTATTCTCAGAGTCCGGCTTTTCTCCAGATTCCTTACCTCCAGCTCCTGTTAAGCCAAACAGATATTACAGGGTTCCTGATTCTCATAAATTTCTTAATAATAACCCTTCTGCTGACCCAGAAACTATTTCCCAGGTTCCTAAGGGGGTTAAGGCCGCTACTGCTAAAAACCCTGTCCCTTCTGACAGGGACTCAAGGGCACTAGACAGATGGGGAAAAAAGGTTTACACTTCGTCTACTTTGGCTGTGAGGGCTTTTAATTGTCAATTTCATATGATTAAATATCAGCAATACTTAATGTCACTGTTAAAACAGAAAATGCTGACTAATTCTGATTGTACAGAAAATAAGGAAATACAGGATTTATTGCATGCAACTGAACAAGTGGGAAAGCATACATTGCAATGTGGTTTTGACTCTCTGGAGGCCTCCTGCAGGGCCGCAGTTACGGGTTCTGTCATTAGGAGGCACGCTTGTTTAAAGGAATAAAATCTGCCTGATCATGTTGAAGCAAAATTATTAGATGCTCCTTCACAGCATGATACTTTATTTGGTGTTAAAGCAGAGGAGGTTTTGAAGAAAATGGAGGACAAAGCGAAATCTATGCAAACAGTAAAGGATTTCTTACAGGTGCAGCCACCAAAATTTAGCAGGAACTGGCCTACAAAGAATTGGTCCTTTCCAGTGTCGGACAGGCCACAAAGAGGCAGATACAGACATCCCAGAGGCAGATCCCAGCCACAGGGTTCATACAGGCCAAAACAGTGGGGTGCTTCTGTCTCCAAAACTGGAGAAGACAAAGCACAGCCATACAGGAAACAGTCCCAATGACTTGCCTCTGCCAGCACCAAGTACTTATCTTCTTGCAGCCCCCTTAGGGGGAAAACAAGCACTTTTCTCTCAAAATTGGCACATGATCACCCAGGACAAATGGGTATTGAATATAGTGTCCCAGGGCTACAGGTTCCACTTTCACACCCTACCAAAGGCAAAAGGTTTGTCAAACCTGCCACACAGTCAATGGGCAGAGGCACAAGAACAAGTTTCGAGCCTTACGCAAATGAGGGCCATTCAGCAAGTACCACAGCAAGAGCAGGGACAAGGATTTTACTCAAAACTTTTCCTAGTCCCCAGAAAGGACAAAACCTGGAGACCAATACTGGACCTGTCTGTTCTAAACACGTTTCTGGATGTTCCAAAATTCAAAATGTTGACTCTGCAGCAGCTTCTGCCCATGCTGGGCAAGAAGACTTAGCTTGTAACTTTGGACTTAAAAGAGTTATACCTGCATATACCAATCAGACAATCTTGCAGAAGATACCTCAGATTCATAGCTGGCTCAATGCACTTCCAGTTCTCTGCACTGCCCTTTGGCTTATCTACTGCGCCCAGGGTCTTCACAAAATGCCTGGCACCAGTAATTGCATTTTGTAGACAAAGAGGAATTCAAATTTATCCCTACTTGGACGACTGCCTTATACAAGCAGAGAACAAGGACACACTACTAAAGCATCTGGCGTTCGTAAAAAGATTATTAATTTGTCTAGGGTACACAATAAACGAAAAGAAATCGAAACTAGTACCCTCTCAAGAGATAATATTCCTGGGTGCAAGCTTAAATACAACTGCCCAGATGGCTTCTCACGCCAGACAAAGACAACTAACTTCTTACTTCAAAATGTTGGCAACGAAGACCCAGTTATCTGCAATAAAAATTCTGCAGGCTTTGGGCTTCATGGCATCCTGCATTCTGCTAATTCCATATGCCAGACTGCATACGAGGAAACTTCACTGGTACCTAAAAAGTGTCTGCACTCAACATTGTCAAAACCTGGAAGCATTAATTACACTCATTCCTTGCCTGCAACAGGAGTTTCGATGGTGGGCTCATGCCTGTCACCTCGACAAGGGACAGCCTTTCACTCTACCCACAGCCAGGCAGACAATAACAACAGATGCATCAGACTATGCCTGGTGTCAAAGGAAAAAACTTCAAAGACCAATACACGTAAGGTTCAGTTAAGGCACTTTAATTTACTTGCAGCAAGGAGACAAAAACATGCAAATACAAGGATTTGTCTAACTACTAACAGGAAGTATGTTCATTCTTATACTATTTTACAAGACATGGCCTTCTAAGCTGATGTAATCAAGCACAACTTTTAGCATTGTTCTACAGCAGATGTTACTTCAGATTTTCTGCTGACATGACTAGATTTGTGAGAAACTTTTCAGAAAAACAACCTGGCCTTGGTGACATTTAATCCATTTACAAGCATCTATTGTACAGTGTTACTTTTCAAGTTACTTTTCTAATACAGAAACGAGCAAATGCTGATTGCAGTTCATATTTTCAAGCAGGCTTTGTACTAATTATCTGTAACTTCTACAGCTGTGTATTTTCTCATGGCACAGCGGAACTTCTTGTCTAAGTTTCATACAAGTAGTATTGTTCTATTCATTATTTTCCTAACGGAAGCAGAAATCACCTGCTTCTCAGTAAATTTCCAAGGCACAAGCAAGATTTTAGCTAACAGTACAAGGTCAGAAAGCAACTGCAGTTTGTACAGATTTATGCAGTATGAAATAGAATAAATGTGTTAACCCTTTTCAAGCTCTAAATGCACTAAGCATATTGCTAATACACACGTTAATACATATTTTTCTAACATTTCCCCCCTATTAATACTTTTATTCTACTTTCAAAATAAGCATAAACAGTTTGTTTTCTTCTCCTAACCTCTTCCACTTAGGATTTGCAGTTGAGAGAGTCATTCAGTTTAAACTTATGAAAGCTTTTTAGTCTTTTTAACAGTTCTTCAAACTCAGTACTTTGATATAAGGTTTCAGAAACTGACATGTCTATAAGGTCTTTAATCAGTCTTTTCATGCAGGGGATACCACAACAAACACATACTCCCAGTAGGAGCATACCTACACAAATGGCAATCAGGATGTTCATTAGGATGGTACCCCACCCCCCAAACCATTTCTGGAAAAAGTCCGTCAGTGGGTTTTGGCCTGGTTTGGTCATGGCCGACACTTGCTGAATTACCTCAAGATGATTGTCTATCTCGTGTTTATGGTCAGGAATATACGAACAGCATTCTTCTTGGATTAAAGGGCACGTACCATCTCTCGCCGCTAGGGTGAAGTCGAGAGACATGCGGTTTTGGAGCACTACAGTTCTCATAGCATTCAGTTCATCAGTCACCAATTCGAGAGCAGAAAAAGTTCCGTTGCTCATTACTTCGAGAAGTTTCGACAGTTTTCTCAGCTCCCAGATCGATTTCACTGCTCCATATGCTGGTAATATGCCTGCCCACGATATAACGCTATCACTCAAGTCCATGTGTGTCAGTCCTTTGCCTAGAGAGTGATGGTCTTTCCAACGAACATAGATTTGTCCCACTGGATTTACAGATTTCTTGACGACTTCTCGGACATTTCGAATTTTCCCATGAGGCAAAACTGCAGTGTGTCGTATGGCCGGAACCAGGTAACCCAAAAAACAACTGCCGGACCAATTCTCAGGTAACCATTTGTATGCCTTTCTGCCACACACAAAATAACAATCCCCTACTTTAGTAGTAACCTTGCTATGAATGTACACTCGCCCTGCATGAAACATTTTTCTATCAGTTATAGATAGCTGTTTATAAAGAACAGAATTATGTTTTACTTCAAGTGTTTTGTGCATCAATCCAAGAAATGAATCATAGTTTGTATTACAATAAAGATCTACTTTGTTACCTTTAGTGTAACATCTATAAGGAACAGTCACATTGCAATTGCTCCAACCCACCTGAACAGTATCATTTTTATAAAAACACACAGTTCCCTTTTGTGGAACAGACAAGTGCAATGCTATTTTATCTTGTGCTGTAATGGTTGAGGTATCAGAAATCAAGTTCTCCCAGGTCTCATTGACCCCTAGGGGGACTGTAGTCATTAATAACCCCCTGTATGCTGTCAGCAAAGCTGTGCAAATCCAGCAATTCGAAACATTGAAAGTCTCAGCATACACATATTTAATTGCCTGGTAAGTGTTAAAGTTTGGATGCCAGTTTGAATAACGCTTCATGTTTATTCAGTTCTGTCTGTGTGGCTGGGAAAAGAAAAGGCCACAACAAAAAGATTATTGTCACTAATACAATTAACAGGGTGATTATGCAATACTTCTGCGGAAAGGGTTGTTCTGCATTCCTGTTTCTTCTGGACTCTCTTGGCATGTAACAAGATTTTTGTCCAGTTTAAAGTTTTTAACTAATTTACAGTGCGTCAAGTGGATCCAGGAGGCACACTCCGCAATTTTGAGTGCAGTGGGTGTTGACAAAAGCACTTGATATGGACCTTCCCACTTAGGAGACACCCAATTTTTCCTCTTAACTATCTTCAGCCAGATCCACGCTCCAGGGGACACTGCCACTTCTGACGGTTTGGTTCGTTCTTTATCTGAAATAGAATTTAACTGCAACAAATGTTTAGAATTTAACAAATTACGCATATACTCTGCTAATGTACTGTCAGCTTCCTGGTCTGCAGGCATGAGAGATTTCCACTGAGGTATATAGTAAGCCCTTCCAAAGAGCTTTTCAAAAGGAGTCAATCCTTTTGCATTTGGAACAGTTCTCATGCTCAGTAGTGCCAGAGGCAGACAGTACACCCAGTTTCTCTGCGTTTCTGTCATTAATTTTCTTAGCTTACTCTTTAAAATCCCATTATGCCTCTCTACTAGCCCTGCTGATTGCGGGTGATACGCACAATGATTCTTTAGAGAAATACAAAAATGTTTACTTAACTGCTGTATGGTCTGATTCATGAAGTGTGTGCCGTTGTCACTGTAGATCCTTTCCGGAATGCCGATTCTAGGGATGATTTCTTTAACAAGCACTTTGGCCACAGTCGTAACGTCTGGATTTTTAGTCGGAAAGGCTTCCACCCATCTGGAAGACATATCTACAATGACAAGACAATACTTCTTATTTTCACATTTATTCAACTCTATGAAATCCATACAAATAGTATGAAAAGGGTCCGGTGGTGTAGGGAAACTCCCTTGCTTGGGCTTTAACGCCCTTTGTGCATGATGTTTATTACAAATGTGGCATAACGAACAAAATTTTTTAGAGTAGTTTGTAAATCTGTACGTTGTGAACACTTGGTTCACCAGCTGTACCATCCCCCCTATTGAGACACGGCACTGCCCATGGCTCAACAAAGCTGCATATCTAAACAAATTAGACGGCAGTATTGGTTTCCCTTCTTTACAGATATGCAGTCCCTTTTCGAGAATTGCTCCTCGTTTTACCCATCTTTGTTTTTCAGTTTGCATAGTAAGTGTTTGCATTGTCTTCAACATTTCTAAGTCTAAAATCTCAGAGGGTTGTAGTTCCTCATTCAAAAGAAATATTTCTAAAGCTGCCTGCTTTGCAGCTGTATCAGCTGTCGCATTACCTTTTGAAATCCTGTCCTGTTGCTTGGTATGAGCTGTGCATTTACAAATAGCTACTTTCTGAGGTAACTGAATAGATTATAAAAGATCTAAAATAAACTGTGCATGATTGATTGGTTTGCCAGTAGATGTTATCATTCCTCGATTTTTCCACTGTTGCGCAAAAACATGTACAGTAGAAAAAGCATACTGGCTGTCAGTAAAAATGTTTAACATTTACCCTTTGCTAAGGTACATGCCTGTGTCAAGGCAATCAATTCTGCTGCCTGTGCAGATAAACTGTGTGGTAAAGATTTCGCTTCTATAATGTCTGTGTCAGAAACTACTGCATATCCTACTAGGTTCTGTCCTGCAGGACCCCTTTTGCATGAGCCGTCCACGTAGTATGTCACCTCGGCATCATCCAAGGGAACATCCGTAAGATCTTTTCTAGGCAGTGTCTTTTGCTCAATCACCTGCAGGCAGCTGTGTGGTGTGCCATCTGCAGGGGTTGGGAGCAAGGTAGAAGGGTTCAAAGTCGTACATCGTTCAGTTGTCATATGAGGTTGGCTCAACAATATAGTCATACAGGAAAGATGCCTAGCAGAGGAAAGATATGCTACCTTCTCTTGTAGTAAAATAATCGCGACTGCATGAGGCATTCTCAATGTGAGAGGGTGGAACAACACTATTGAGGCGGAAGCCTGTACTGCCATTGCAGCTGCAACTACTGCTTGTACACAGTGAGGTAAAGACCATGCCACTGGGTCCAGTTGTGATGAATAATAAGCACTAGGGCGTTGCTTGTCCCCATGCTGCTGTGTTAACACTGATGTCATATAACCTTGCTTACAATCTACAGTTTGGAAAAAGCGTTTATAATAGTTTGGTAATCCCAAAACTAATGAGGGCGCTATTAACTGTTTCAGTTTGCAGAAAGCAGATTCTGCTTCTGGTGTCCATTGTAATAAATCCTGTGCTGCCATAGGCTTTTTATAAATCAGGTTAACGGTGCAGATTTCCAAGGCATAGCTTGGAATCCAACTCCGACAAAAATTAGTCGTACCCAGGAAGGACATCATTTCCTTCTTGGTAGTGGGTTTTGGTGCTTGCAAAATCACTATTTTTCTGTCCTCATCTAATGTCCTACCTTCCTTGGATATTACATATCTTAGGTATTTAACTTGTTTTTTCCAAAGCTGCAGTTTATTTTTGTTTACTTTATGTCCTTCAGTGGCTAAAAATTGTAATAGCGCTATGGTATCTTCTTTACGATCTTGCTGGGTGGGGGACGCCAGCAGGATATCATCAACATAAAGCAAAATCTGACTACCTCTTGGTGGGGTAAATCCCGCCAAGTTGCTTGCCATTTCTTGTGAGAATATTGTTGGACTTTCACAATACTCCTGTGGTAGTCGTGTATATGTATATCTTTTCCCCTGAAACGTGAATGCAAACCAATGCTGGCTGTCAGGGTGTATCGGTATCGAAAAGAACACATTGCTGATATCTACCACAGAAAAATATTTCTGTTGAGGTTTTAAATCGTTCATCAAGGTGTGTGGGTCTGGCACCATAGGTGCCCTTGGTATTACTGCGTCATTTACAGCTTCTAAATCTTGGACCATACGCCACTCTCCATTCGCTTTCTTAACAGGAAATAAGGGTGTGTTACATGGTGAATCAGGAGATTCCACCAGCATCCCTTCCTTAAGTAAAGCTGCTTAAATAGGTTTGATTCCTACCTCTGCATCTTTTCTTAAGGGATACTCTCTCTTTTGTGGTCTAAATGCTGACTTTGGCGTAATAGTAACTGGTCCGGCTGTACGAATAAGTCCTACATCTGATTTTCCTGTTGACCAGAGATTTTCTAGTATATTCTGTAAGGCATTCTCTTCCTCCTTCAATAGGAGTGCTAATCAGCTGTCCTTGCTAGACTGCAAGTGTACAGCTGGGTGGGTCTGAGTTATCCAGTTCAGTTTCTGCATTTGTATTCCCTGTTCTAACAGTTCTAACTCTGTTTTTCCCATCTCGTGACTTTTTCTCCTAAGTCTACCCATTTTACATTCTTGTCCTTGGTTAAGCTAACTTGTGGTAATCGATTAGATTTATAAAGTGCAAAGAACTCCTGGGGCAACGAACAGCTGGCTACACTGTTCCCTTCTGTGTCTCAGTACAGATTACGTAATACCAATCTGTTTGCACGATTTCTAAACAATTCTTGCTCGTATTCCTTATCAAGTCCTGGTGTATTACAATAATACAGAGTACAGTGCAACAAATGCTGTTTATCAGTGTTAAGGAAGGGGAACTTGCTGATGGCTACATTCATCAACTCTGTGGTCACCGCCCCTGGACCAGTCGTAACCAAGTCCTGGCTGTACCAATAAAACATTTCACCCTCCGATTGCACAGCAAGGGTATCAATTTGTCTCTGTGCTTCCATACCCTGCATAGTCGGAACTACTGCTATACCAAATACTGCATAAGGTCTCTGCCCAAGAGGTTTACTGGGCATTTTGCAGATACAACAATTTTGCTTTTCTGGGTCAATCCTGAAACAGGATCAGTTATCACAATACTATGGGAGAGGGGCTCCCGATACAGCTTTCCATTAGCTGCTTTCACTAATATGTAATCAGGTGACTCTGAATTCTCTGGCAGTTTGGAGGGATGTACCAGGGTCCGTGATGCCCCTGAGTCACACAAGAATCTGACTTCCCTCCCTTCTACCAGGAGTGTAACTTCTGGTTTCATGTCTGCTAAATAGAGCCAAATCCAATATTTCATTTTCTTCACTATCCGTGACTTCTTGCACTTCCTTTATTTCTTCTGTCACATTCTCTACTCCCTCTATCACATACTCATTTGTCCTTTCTCCGCTATCCCCTTCTAGTGATTCCTGACTACCATATAGTCAGTCCTCACCCTCCTTATCCTCCGTGGTTGCCTTCTTGTTTTTCTTGCAGTCCCTTGCCAAGTGTCCTTTCTTACCGCATTAAAAACATTCACCCCTTTTCTTTCGCCCTTCAAAGTCCTCTGATCGTTGATCAGATTGTTCCCCTGGGCATTTCTCTTGCCCTTTTTCCCGGACTGTACTACATATACTTCTGCTCCATCTTCTACAGAAAATACTTGGGCTTTCTTTTTCTTTTTGCTGTTAAAATGCCTTTCGGCATGTCTAGCATATTCAAGCTTTGACTGCAATCTGCTTGTACGATGATCTACCATGTGTTTTGTAATAAAGCTGCTTATAGGTGCAATACTGTCTTTCAAAAATGTATTCTTTAACTGCTGCTCATATGGGGAATCATGTGTCTGGTCTTCAGGAACCTGCATTCCACAATGGTTATTAAAACATTCTAATAGTCTGGCATATAATATAGGTCAACAGTTTCACCTTCCTGTTGGATGCATTGATTAATGCAAGTCCAGTCTGCCCTAGGCTTCCCTTTCTCAGAGATTCGGTCTGTAAGACCTTTCACTCTGTTGTCTAATTCTGCGCTGCTGTGTGGGAGGGGCCTGAGCGCAATATCACAGGGATTCGTCACCACTAATCATGTGCCAATCTGGTCCCACAATTTGTCTGACTACTTTTTCTAACTCTTCTCCGTTTAAATTATAACTCAGCCTCATTCCTTGCAAATCTTCTAAGAACTTTCTAAAATTAACTTTTGGATGGGGAATTCCCTCAGTGGCTTTCCGGATGTCTTCCGGAGTCCAGGGTCAATACACTAGAATAGGTGGGTCCTGACCTTCTTGCCCTGCTTGAGGATTAGGCACTTCTATAAGTGGGCATATTTCTTCTTCACTCATAAATCGTGAATTTCTACCCATTTGATATAACTCAATGTCCCCTTTTGAGTTTCCTGCCCATGTTCGAGACCTGGTCTCGACGGGATCTCTAACAAACGGTTTCGCTTTTGTAGTGCTCTACTCAGTGACAGTAGGATATCGCGGGGGTGGACTAATTTGTTCACTTGCCTCATATTCTGGTAAGGGAGGTGGAGGGGCTGACGCTATTACTAAGTTATTGTCCTCCTTATCTAAAAACATTGCTTTTGAATTATTACTCTCTTGTTCCCTTCAGTTTACTTCCTCAGTCCACCTGTGTGCCTGAGGAATTCCTAACTGACGTTGCTTTTTTACCCGACCTCTAGAATCGGTTTTAAGCTGTTTGACAAGTGAGGATTTTTCTAGTTTACCATCAAATTCATACTTATTAACCCATTTTGAGTAGTATTTAATATTATCAGCACGCTGTGACTGCATGTATTTCATGTCTTCGGTTAACGGCAGATTTTGGGACCTTTTTGTACAATTATTACCCATTTTGTTCTACCCTTTTTAATCGTTACGTAACTCCTTATTTTTAACGTGGTACCATGGATGTTTTTATAGTCTCTTCAGAATGACTGCCTACCTGCTCTGTTTCCCTGATCTATGACAAGACAGTAATCTTTCTGTCCCTGACTTAAAAATAAAGTCTTAACAGAACAAATACAAATCTAGTCCCTGATCTAAAACAGAAAAAGAAGGTCGATTCACCTTACCTGAGCCTTCGTGATTGATCACCTGGTTCGAGTAAACCCGTCCTTCAGTCGCAGATCAGAAAGTGGCTGGCCTCTTTGGTACGACAATTCAGTCGGAGGACTTTTCAAGTAAGAAGAACCGATGTGGTTTCTTCCCCGTACGGTTTCAAGCCACCTGGCCTGTCTGATACGAGGCGATGTGAAGGTTTTCGGTCCGAAGGACCAATCTGTCAAAGGAAAAAAACTTCAAAGACCAATACACGTAAGGTTCAGTTAAGGCACTTTAATTTACTTGCAGCAAGGAGACAAAAACATGCAACTACAAGGATTTGTCTAACTACTAACAGGAAGTATGTTCATTCTTATACTATTTTACAAGACATGGCCTTCTAAGCTGACGTAATCAAGCACAACTTTTAGCATTGTTCTACAGCAGATGTTACTTCAGATTTTCTGCTGACATGACTAGATTTGTGAGAAACTTTTCAGAAAAACAGCCTGGCCTTGGTGACATTTAATCCGTTTACAAGCATCTATTGTACAGTGTTACGTTTCAAGGTACTTTTCTAATACAGATACAAGCAAATGCTGATTGCAGTTCATGTTTTCAAGCAGGCTTTGTACTAATTATCTGTAACTTCTACAGCTGTGTATTTTCTCATGGCACAGCGGAACTTTTTGTCTAAGTTTCATACAAGTAGTATTGTTCTATTCATTAATTTCCTAACAGAAGCAGAAATCACCTGCTTCTCAGTAAATTTCCAAGGCACAAGCAAGATTTTAGCTAACAGTACAAGGTCAGAAAGCAACTGCAGTTTGTACAGATTTATGCAGTATGAAATAGAATAAATGTGTTAACCCTTTTCAAGCTCTAAATGCACTAAGCATATTGCTAGTACACACATTAATACATATTTTTCTAACACCTGGGGAGCACATATGGCAGGAAAATGTATTCAGGGCACATGCCACACAAGCTAAATGCATCTACATATCAATCAGAAAGAGATGCTAGCTGTTCAGAATGCCCTGACAGCCTTCAAGGATTTACTCCATCCAGGACAACTACTGATGAGGACGGACAATATTACAGTCATGTGGTACATAAACAAGCAGGGAGGCACACATTCCTACCCCCTCTGCAGACAAGCTATGACTTTATGGAACACAGCATTGACTTATCAAGTACACCTGCAAGCACAATTCGTGCCAGGAAAGAACAATACTCTGGCAGACTAAGCAAGCAGAAACCTTACGGATCCCCACTTATGGAAACTGGATCCAGTAGTCTTCAGCATAATAACAAAGGAATGGGGATGCCCAGAAATAGATCTATTTGCCTCCCCTCACAACTGCCAACTACAGAAATTCTGCACAAGGATTTATCATAAGCAAGCATGGAAAGTGGATGCTGTATCATTCGGCTGGAAAAGTCTAACAGTATATGTCTTTCCTCCTCTGCCTCTCCTCCCCAAGGTACTCCTAAAGGTCAGACAAGCGAAGCCAAATATAATCCTGATTGCCCCAGACTGGCCACGCCAGCACTGGTTCCCAGTCCTAAAACACTTGTCTCAAGGCCCAGCCTGGACACTGCCTCTTATTCCTCACTTACTAACTCAGCGAAACAATCAGATTCTGCACAGCCAACTCAGGACCCTAAATCTGGCAGCATGGCGGATAATTTAACCATTCAAAACACTCCTCTCTCTAAAGCAGTGTGATGGATGTTATTTTCGAGGCCAGGAGGCCCTGTACCAGAAAATCTTATGCAGACAAATGGAAAAGATTCTGTGCTTGGAACCAGGCACAAGGACTTGACCCATCTGTACCAAATATTCCTCAGATTTTACAATACCTAACTGAGATGCTGGACAAAGGCCTATCCTTTTCATCAGTTACAATTCATGCCTCAGCCATTTCTGCTCATTACAATACGGAACCTCCTATTTTTTTTCCCATCCATTGATAAGGCAGTACCTCAGAGGGGCCAAAAACATAAGACCTCCAAGGAGAGCCCCAATACCTGCATGGGACCTCAATTATGTCTTGGAAAAACTCACACTGCCGCCTTTTGAGCCAGCCAATACAGCTGATATAAAGTTTTTATCTTGGAAAACAGCTCTGCTCCTAGCAATAACCTCTGCAAGACGAGTTTCAGAGTTACAGGCACTCATGGCTGTGGATCCTTTCATCATTTTCCACCCAGACAGGGTTTCTCTAAGAACAAACCCTACATTTATGCCTAAGGTAGTGTCCAGTGTGGCCCTCAACCAAACTATTCATCTGCCGACCTTTTATCCAAACCCACAGAATAAAGGTGAGATACTTCTGCATTTTTTGGACATACACAGACAACTACACTTCTACTTGGACAGAACTAAAGATTTCAGAAAAACTGAGCAACTTCTAGTGGCATATGCTGCAGCATCTCAAGGAAAGCCTATCTCAAAACAGACTATCTCAAAATGGATAGGCCACTGCATTTGTTTCTGCTACTCACAACATGGCAAATCAGTGCCCAAGGCCATTAGACCCCATTCTACCAGGGCAGCAGCCACTTCAGCAGCCTTTCTCAGAGTAGCATCAACCAAAGACATTTTAGAGGCTGCAACGTGGAGTTCAGTGCACACTTTTACAAAGCACTACCATTTACCTCTCTATTCTAAATCCAGAGCAGGCTTCACCACTGCAATTTTGCAAGGCCTTATAGCCTCTCCTAATCCTCTTTAGGACCAGCCACCCAGCCTTAGCTTTGGGATTCAACCCAATAGTAATGACTGCAACAGTGAAACACGATGAACATAGTACAGTTGTGTACCTACCATAAATGTAGATGTTCGAGTGTATTCACTGTTGCAGTCCAGGTTACCCACCCTCCATCCCCCTCTTTGCTGGGACTTACCTATACTTCTCTATCTTATACAACCTATGTGGTGTATTTGCTTGTAGATGAAGGAAATGTTTATTAACTGCATGCATACTTATTGGCATAATATTTTTAGCCTATTTTGGGGGCACCTGACATCTGGGGCAAGAAAAACTGAAGAAAACGGCGTCGGCTGCATCTTTTATACCCCTGACGCACTGACGTCAGGGAAGAGGCAACAGCAACCGACGCCGGACCTAGACTTTGGAATTCTGGCCGACCGCGGGTCACCTGCCAGCAGGATAACCTGACAGTAATGACTGCAACAGTGAATACACTCGAACATCTACATTTATGGTAGGTACACAACTGTACTTTCCTGCAACTCTTGGGGTTCTTGGCTTCCATCATCACCGGGGGATCCTTGGCAAGGCTACAGCTGAGGAAATTTCAGTGGTTTCTAAGAACACTCTGGAAACAGCATCCGCATCCTCTAGAGTTTGTGGTTGGCCTCATTCCCCGCTTAACAAAAGAACTAAGGTGGTGGATTTCTCTGATTTCAAAAAACCCAGGCCTTCCTCTCCATCCCCTTCCCACCAATCAGGATCTGTACACATGCGTTAGACACAGGCTGGGGGGGCAACCCTAGGGAACTGGAGAGTGAGAGATTATGGAACTCATTCCAGTTGAGAGAGCATATCAGCATCAAAGAAATGAGGGCCTTGATTTTTTCTCTAGAAATATTGAAGCCCCAACTGTTACCAGGAGTGCTAAGGTGGTATACAGGCAGTACCACAGTCCTCCGGTACATCAACAAGCAAGGGGGACACACAGTCCTACATTCTTTGCAAATTGACTCTATGCGTGGGAGATTGCTCAGCAGATCCAGGTGTCTCTCTTGGGAGTCTACATCCCCTGAGCTCAAAATGTGATGGCAGACTCACTAAGCAGGTCCATGACTCAATCTCGCAAATGGATATTACACAGGGATGTGTTCTTGGATCTGGTCCATCGATGGGGTATTCCTCAGGTAAACCTATTTGCCTCCCCCCATGAATAGACAGCTTCCCACATATACACCTGTGAGACATGGAAGGTGGACTCTCTCTCCTTTCTTGGAAGGGGAAGTTTGCATATGCATTCTCCCCTTCCCTCTTCCTCTGAAAGTTCTACTGAAAATTCAGAGAACACAACCACAAATCTTGTTGCTGACCCCCTTTTGGCCAAGATGGCAGTGGTTCCTCCTTCTCTGTCATCTAGTCAAGAGCAGTCACTATAAGTTACCCTTCAGGATGGACCTGATTAGACAGGAGAAGGGAACTCTCATACACCCTCAGATATCCACCCTGAACCTAACCGTGTGGGTGATAAGGGCTTTGATTTCCCTTTAGACACCTTTACTCTGAAGACGTGCTAAAGGTTCTGCAGGAGTCCAGAGAACCCACTATCAGAAAATCCTATTTATCCAAATGGAAGAGGTTTTCTGTTTGCTATCTAAACCATAGCTTACAACCACTATCTGCAGAGCCACCAGTGGTTGTCTTACCTGTGTGAATTGAAAAGTAGCTTGTTGTAGTCTTCCATCAAGGCACATTTATCTGCCACCTCAGCATGTTTACATTTGACTCCTCCACTGGCATCCAGGTTGGAAGTCAAGCTTTTCGTTAAAGGGGGTACTGCACATCAGACCCCCTAGGAAACCTATCCCTCTGCCTTGGGATCTTAATTTTGTGCTAGAAAAGCTTACCTTAGCCCTTTTTGAGCCAGTTAAGGACTCTTCCCTACAGCACTGCATATGGAAAACTGTCTTCCTGGTTGCTATCACCTCAGCCAGAGGGGTCTTTGAACTGCAGGCCCTAATGGCATTTCCCCCCTTCACATTTTTCCATCGGGACAGGTTTTGCCTTCGTACCAACCTGATCTTTATGCCTGAGGTAGTGAATGAGCTAGCCTTGAATCCGGCCGTCAGTCTCCCTACCTTCTTTCCTTCACCACAATCTCCTAATGAAAGGATTCTCCATTATTTGGGTGTGCACAGACAACTCAGATGTTATTTGGCTAAGACCAAGCCCCATTCATAATTCGGACAGGCTATTCATTTCTTATCACCCAAGAGCCTTGGGCAATCCTGTTTCCAAGCAAACTATTTCCTCCTGGATTTCTAGAGCCATTTTCTTCTGCTACACAGCCAATGGGAGAAATCTTCCCTTTCCAGTTGAGGCACACTCCACTAGGGCTTTCTTTAAAGGTTTGGATACAGCTTCCATTTTGGAGGTAGCTACATGGTCCTCTGTTCACACCGTCACCAAACATAAATTGGATAATGTTTCCAGGTCCAAAGCAGGATTTGCCAGGGCTATTCTACATGGCTTTGTGGAAAATGTCTCTGCTCCTCCTCCCAATCCCTCTATTGCATGAGCTACAGCATTCTCCCTCATGTTGTGGATACTGCAAAATATGAATAGAAGGACATAGAATAATTGTGTAAAATCTTGCCATAACCATAGATGTCCTTCTCTTCTGTATGCTGCAGTATGTTTCCCACCCTGCCTTCCCCCTGCCTGATTTCTGGAGACTCACTTCCTTCAGGGTGGTGCTTGGCGGCATTCATTTCTGAGGTAGGTGCATGCTGACGTCCACTTATGGCTGACGTATGCTTAGTGTGGCGGGCCGACACATGTACCTACACAGTAGCAATTTAACGTTGGTAAAACAGCCGGACATACGAGTCAGCCAAAGGTGGACTCCCTCATAGTATGGATACTGCAACATATAGAAGAGAAGGACATCTATGGTTATGGTAAGGTTTTACACAACTATTCTTTTCTGAAACTCCACCCCACAACTTGATATCACGTCAGATTAACAGTGCTAGAGTAGAGCTGGAAATATCGAAAAATAGCTGGCTTTTTTCAGTGTTGCTTTATTTATTTATTTATTTATTTATTTTGCTGGACTTCAGCTGCAAGAGGATAAAATAATGTAAATGTATTCACATTCAGTTTTGCAATCTGAATCACTTTTTTTATTTTATTTGGCACTTATTTTCAAGGAGTTAAGTTTGTGCAGTGGAGCAATAGGTTCTATCGTTGTGTACTGCTGGGAAACCTCATGTTTGTAGTTCATTTTTAAAAATGGCACAAATCATGTCTTTCACTTCTGTGGAGTCTTCCAGCAATTGTTAGTTGTGCTATGCATATTTCTTAACTTTCCAGATTATTGTAGAATGTCCTTGACTGGGTTTAGGCTCATGGACAGAGAGACACATGTGGGACTTGAACACAATACTGTTGCATACTCGATACATTACAGCTTATGTGCACATCACTCTGTCCATGACCTATGCCTAACGATCATCATTCCACCCTTGCCTGTATCACCGTTCAAATACTTTCAGGAATAAGCCTGTGCTCCCTCATAATCTGCATTACATACCTATCGTACTCTTTTATACTACATTTTCTTTAGATAAAAAAAATAAAAACTTCACAGTACATACAGAAGAACTGAAACAATGTACCAAATTTCATTGTCTTGACCAAAGAGCAGCTGTGTGTGCTTGTGTGTAACAGTGTGACAGAGTTTCTGTGAGGATCATTACATTGCTCATTAATAATTTTGTATTCCTAGCCAATTTTCAAACAGATGCATACCATTTCTCTACCTTTCAAATAATATTGTACCCATAGACAGACATTCACTCACATCATTAACAAAAACAGCAGTGCACTGCTGTGAACCAACCGTGATAAGTGTGTGTCCACAAAATGAAAGTAATGCAGTCACAAGTTTAAAAAATATATTGGTTTCATTTAGCAATCTGTAGCAAAAGAATTTCATTATGTCCTAGCAGAACCCATACCATTTGTGATTTCCCAAATACCCTTCACAATGGTATACAGGAAGTTATATGGCCACAACATTGATATTATTGTCATATGAACTTCCTGACAAACTCAAATAAGAGTAATCCTTGTGATTTAGAATTCAAGCATCAGAAGGTAGACCACCAAGTTTGACATCACTAGGGGAAAAAAACAGTCCTCAGGGTTACTTTCATACACTGAACTGACAGCATTAATAGAATGCCTAATATGACATCAAAAGATCAGAGAGCATCACACAGGCAACTATATAGAGGTGGACACAGTGAGAAATAAAAGAAAGAAAAAAAAAACATGGAAAAATTATTTCAAATCATGAAATGGTTATTGAGAAAACACAGGAGTATTGCAACAATAAAACAACCATGAAGTTAAGAATAGCAACAAATCACTTTGTCATCCACACATGGTATCGTTTGAAACTAGTGAAAATTTTTATTTATTTATTTTTTGTTTTCTTTTTTCCCTAATTTTAAGTGTTGTGAAGCCGTATGTTGTCTAAATTAATCTTCATTCTCATTAGGTGGAAAGGCTGGGTAGCAGAGCTGCTTAGTGTTGGACTTGACCTAACCAATTCCCCCATCTTCCCAGCATGCAGTAAAGTCAATGTGTGAAGCACAAGTACTCCTCTGTACATGCCTGTCTGTGCCGTCTCATTGTTGTCTGACTGCTGCAAGTTCTCTGTTCTTCACCTGAGGAAGAGAGCCACTTAGGCAAAACCTCTTGTACCTAGACCCTAGGACAGGTGGGTTGGTTGATCTTCCTTTCCCAGTCAGTCTTCTTATAAATTTTTTAAGTGCACTCACTGACAGGGTTGCCTAAGCAGATTCTTCAGTGTGGATGCCTCTCTCTCTGGCTCATTTTTTTTTTGGAGGGGGGCATATGCCACCTACTGGTCATTCCAGCAGTAGTTATAAACTAGGCTACATTGCTTTTTTTTAAGTGCAACTTGCTTGTTTAAGAATTATTTTCAAATACATTTACTAATGATGATGTCTGTGTTAAGATTGTTGTGTGCTTGGTAATGATAGTAGAAACATTCTATTTCCAATCTTAAAACAAAGTAATATTTCCTATATGCATGAACCATTCTGATGTTTTGTTAGTGCTCTAAAAATCCAGAAGCTTTTCAAAAGGCCAGATACCAGAATACATCTTTGTATGCATATGGCATTGTGTTTGCTTGCACATCTAGGTGGATGTTAAGTACAGTAGTATTCAGGATATAAAAAGAAACATACACATATTTATATATACACATATATGTAAAATGTATGTAAGGACTGTAGTCACTGGATAGAATGACCAGATACATCAGCATTTGTTTGGTCAATGGCATTTGGTCAACAGGTGTGTGTGTATGTGTGTTTATGTGTATATATATATATATATATATATATATATATATATATACATATGTGTGTGTGTGTGTGTGTGTGTGTGTGTGTGTGTATGTGTGTATATATATATATATATATATATATATATATATGTGTGTGTGTGTATGTGTGTATATATATATATATATATATATATATATATATCTAATATAAAATAATATGATGAGCTGTCTTTACCCCAGGACAGTAACTAAGGAGCCTCAGTCCTCACCACTGTCTCTGGTAAGGGAGTGTCACTAAAAGCAGGAATAGAAATGCACAGTTTCCCCTAAGAGTACACAGGGAACAGGCTCCAAACCTGGGACTGGACTATATGCTTCACTCCAGGTCCCCAGATGAGTCTCCACACTAACCATTGCAGAGCACTGTGTCTTAGTTCTAGGTATCTGACACGCACACTCATAAATGTTCGATAATCACACATACACACACACTTGGAAAAACTTGCACAGATTTACCTGCTGTGTTTTTTTACCCAAATTACAATGTGTAACGGCTGCCACCAGTCAGATACCACAATACCCTTTAAAAGGGGTGTTCAGTTATTGTTGTTGTTGTGCCTTTTGGCTTATCCCAGCCAGGGGTTGCCACAGCGGAACTCGGGTCCGCTAATGTTTGGTAGTGGATTTTTACGTGCCGAGTTACCAGCCCTGAAGCACAACCTTCAATGAAGGCACACCCATTCACGCATGCCTCCACACAGAAGACGCTCTAGCTGAGAATCGAACGCGACAACGCTACCGCAGCACCACTACCGCAGGTATATTGGGTAAAATAGATGTTGATGCAAATGGTAGCATGTAACCCAAGCAGTAAGGCTTTTTGGGTGGCCCTTGTGTTATCACAATAAGCATAAACACTCTCCTCTCAAGTTATTAAAAGTATTCACTAAATAACTGGCCACAATGAGACATAGTAAAATATTTAATAAATAAAAGGATCTAAAACATGTAAATACTGAATAACTGATTACAGTAAACCGTTTCACACACAGGAAATATGAAAACAGCACTGGAGGATAGATTTTACACATTTTAGAAAACCTGTAACTAGCTGTAGTTCCCTGACTGTCTGAAGATTAACTGTCCCTGTCTAATCTAAATAACTCAGTAGGTTAAACTAGGCAAAATTAACTACTATCAAAACCTCCAAGAAAAATATACTCACAACCCTCAAAAATTGTGATCAACTATAAACTCTGTACTTCTACCAGGGAAATCTGCTACCCCAACTCCAGCTATAACTAATAACCTAGAAGATATTCCCACTCAGTTTAACAAATATTTCACCGAAACTGTTAAGACCCTTGCAGAAACCCTAACTAAAAGTAGCTGCAGCGACCCTCCCAAGACAACACAAACACCCATGACAACAACCCCCACTTCTGCCTACACCCAGTCAATTCAATTTTAAAACTCCTCCACAAGCTAAAACCAGCCGCCCTGACTGCAGATAAATTACAACCTGAATACCTACAAGTAGCCGCAAAAACTATAGCTCATCCGGTCACTATTCTAATAAACGGATCAATATCAGTGTGTACAGAACCTGCTCTATGGAAAATCTCCCACATCATACCACTGCACAAAGGAGGCAACTCCTTAGAATTAAACAACTGTCAACTTATAGCTAGCTTTCTTATTGCCCTTATCAAAAATATTTGAGTCATACACACACAGCTAATGAACTACCTTCTAAAATGTAACTTCATATCCAACTATCAACATGTATTTAGACCCTTCCATAGCACTACCACTGCTATTACGTCCTTTATCAACACAATCAACAACCATAGAAATATGGGCCAACTAGTCTCAGTCATTTTTCTAGACCTTTCCCAAAGCTTCAATATGGTCATCCATAATAAACTCCTCAAAACACTATCCAACCTAAACATGAGCACCCTCTCTGTCTCATGGTTTAAAACTACCTATCAGGGCGCCAACAAGCAGTATTATGGCAGAACCCTCTCCTACCATTATCCTTAGGAGTCCCTCAGGGCCCAATACTTGGCCCATTACTACTCTCTATTTACTAACCAATTCTCGACTGCTACACCCAATGCCTCTGTAGTCCAACACGCAGATTACACCACCCTTATATGTACAAGACCACACATTACATGACCTCCACTCACTGACCCAAAAATGCTTCGCCCTAGCTGAGACCTGGTTCACCAATTCCCAACTTATCTTAAATCCAAATAAAATAAAACTCCTCATCTTCGGACCTTGTAAACTCCCCCCCCCCCCCATGTGAGAACTTTACCATAATGTCCATGAACAGTAGCAAGATCACCCCCATCTCCCACACCAAACTCTTAGGTGTTGAACTAGACAGTAACCTCAAATTTGATATTCATATAGCCCAAACTATCAAAGTACACAAAAAACCGGACTCCTCTGTCAGAACAAATAATATCTCACTAGCCAAACAAAATCTACCATAGCTAGGACACATTTATTGTCCACCCTCCTCAGTGCTACCCCAATACTGACCAACCTTCGCAAAATCGACCTAAACAAACTAGAATCTTGTTATAACAAGATTGCTAGATTTGCTACTGAAAGCACTCAAACAGCTAAACTGGCTCATCTACTAAAACTCAACCAATTAATATTGACACACAAGCTATATTACTACCCAACTAAAATCCCAGCACTCCAGAACCTAGTCGCACCTTATACTACAACAAAAATCCTAAGATCAATTATCCAGAACCACCTACAAGCCATCAAACACAATAATGAAGCTGGGAAATCTCTCTTTGGCTATTCCATCTCAAAAGCATGGAGTAACCTACATTGCCACCTGACTTCCAATATCTCCACCACACAATTCAAAAAGCTTCTCAAGGCTCACTTTATGAATGTCGGGATGTTATGTAGTCCAGTCTCGTCTGCATTCTTACCCGTGGGTTCGACTCTGCCAAACTTTTCTAGCTTGAAGTCTTTCTATTGGCTGGTCTAAGATAGTATCCCATGCTGCATTGCTCTATATCCCCAGATCTCGTTTGCCGCTCTTGGCTGTGGGTAAGTACCTTTTTTCTTCTTCTTGAGAGAATTTATTACAAACAAAAGCTGTTTTAATAGCTATTCCTAGTTTGGTGTTATTTGTATACATTTGTGTGTGTGTGTGTGTGTGTGTGTGTGTGTGTGTGTGTGTGTGTGTGTGTGTGTGTGTTGTTTTTGTGGTATCCCACTAGCTGTTCCAACGGGCTAGGCCCGTTTCAGTTACAGGTCCTAGTCTGGCCCCTTGCTTCCCTTTTTTTTTTTCTAACTTCTGGTCTAAACGTTTAAATTAGAGGTTTTAGTCTTAGTCCCCTTCGTGTGTGTACTACTGCTGGTCTAAAACCGTTTAAATTAGAGGTTTTAGTCTTACCTTTGTGTGTGTCTGTATCTGAGGATTGTTAAAGTTGGTTAGTGGTAGTTTTTCTCGCGCTCAGTGTGGTGTAATTTGTGACTGTTTTTCTCCAGTCGGTTCAATACCTGCGATCTTTTGTTTTGGTGATTGTGGTAATTTCTTAAGATTTCTAAAGATTCGAAGGAGCACAAGCCCTTGGGCTTTAAGAAATGCTCAAAGTGTGGCTATAAAATGTCCATTCGGTGTGTGTTTATTGTCTGGGAGCAATCCATCTGCAGGAGTCTTGCAGCTTCTGTCATGCTTTTAGTCCCAGGGTACTTTAGGAAAGAAAGAATAAGGTAATTCTGAAGGGACTTTTGAAACCCTCGATGTTATGTAGGTCCTATCTCGCCTACATTCTTACCTGTTCGGCTCCGACTCAGCCGATTATACTAGCTCGAAGTCTTTCATTGGCTGGGCTAAGCAGGTATCCCATGGTGCACTGCTCCATATCCCCAGATCTCATTTGCCGCTCGTGTAGCTTGGACGTGGTCTCGCTTGGCTGTGGCTAAGTACCCTTTTTTCTTGACTAAGAAAAGTTTTGATTCCTATCAAAAGCTATTTTCATAGCTATTTGTCTGAAATTTGTCTCAAATTGTCTGTTTGTCTAGTTAGAATTGTGATTGTGTGATTGTTGTGTGGTGTCCCTCTTACTGTTCCCTCGGGCTAGGCCCGTTTCAGTTAGAGGGCCTAGTTTTCCTCTGTTGCCTTCTGTGTGAGTTCGGTCCAAACCGTTTAAATTAGAGGTTTCGGCTACCCTTTCCTTGTGGTTTTCTATCCCTTGTTCAGTGTGCGGCTAGTTTTTTGGTGTGGTTTGATCACTGTTTAGTGTTGGTTACTGCTAGCATCGTTCCCGCTTTATAGAGTGAACGCCTGTGTTTTGTTACAGACTTGGTTTTGTGTTGTGAGCGCAGTAGTTAACATGTCTAAGGATACCAAGGAGCACAAACCTTCCAGTTTTAAAAAGTGCTCGAAATGTGGGTACAAAATGTCTATTACCGATGGGCATTCTATTTGTGTCTACTGCTTAGGAGCCATCCATCTGCAGGAATCCTGCAGTTTTTGTCATGTGTTTAGCCCAACAGTTCTCCAGGAGAGTAAGAATAAGCTAATCTTAAAGGGACTATTAAAACCCTCTTTTGAAGAGGCTATGGATTCGGCTTCCAGTGGTAAGTCAAAATCTGGCAAGTCGAAGAAGAGATCTCCGGCTCCGTCAGCTTCACCGGAGCCTCCGGAGAAAATATCTAAAACTGCATCAACCTCTTCGGCTCCACTGACCTCGGGGCCGCAGGAAAGATCGGTATTGACGGAACCAGCGTCGGCTCCAATTGTATTGGAACCTCCTAGGAGCCAATCGCCCAGTCTCAGACCAGCTTCTCCTGAGAGGAGATCGCATTCTCCATCCCTGTCCTCCAAATCCTCCAGGACCCTTTAGGATGTGGATGTTGATAGGGTGGTTCAGAGGCTCCTCCAGTCACCGGTTTTGGCAAAATTGTTTTCGGCTCCGGCCCAGTCTGCTCCGGAGCCCGTCCCGACCCTGTCTTCGATCATTCCTCCTTTGAGCACATCTCTGTCTTCGGAGCTGGACTGTTCGGCGCTGCGTGATGTCTCTAGGCTGGCTCAGATGCCCCATTCGGCTCCATCTGTGCCGGCTTCGGCTCCGACACAGTCTGCTCCGTTCTTGGGGTTCGGGACTCGGGATTCTTCAGTCGGTCCCAAGGGGGACATCTCGGGGTTTATTTCAGTTCCGAGCCTCCCTCTCCGTGCATCAGCTCGGGGAACTCTGACCCCCGTCATGGCCTCTGAGACTGGTCGCTCCTCTGATTCGGGGAGGGGGGGGCGGCCTTCGAGGCTATGCGGACCGCGCTGGCCAGATCGTCAGCTACATCAGGCGGGTCGGTCGCTCTGTCCTCCTCCACTCCGGTGAGAGCTCCTGATCACCACCCATCCATGGACAGCAGAGCACCAGGGCCTAGGGGATACCCCCACGAGTGGTCCCCAGATTTCTGAGGGTCCCTCAGAGTTCGTGCCTGAGGAGCCCCCCAGAAAAACAACGTGCAAGAGGAAGCACATAAACTCCCAAGATGAGTCCCTCACCTCTGATACTGACCTTGAGGAATCGGAGGGGTCCCCCAAGTCATCCTCTGATGATGTTTCCTTCTCCGATATCCTGGCGATACTGAAACAAAGAGGTGACTGGCCTTCCAAAGCCCCTTCCGAGGAGGAGTCGGTATTCCTTAAGGCTTTTGGTGCTCAACCCTCTGCCTCCTGGGTGTCTCCACCCTTCGACGAACTCCTTGATCTCATTTGTCAAAGAGTGTGGGAGAACCCCGATTCTGTGGAGCCCGTGCCCAGGCGTCCCAACAAGTTTCTTTCCGCCCCCCCAGGGCAAAGAGTTTCTATCTAAAGGAGTCCCTGTAGATGCCATGGTGGTGGCGGCAGCCACACAGAAGGAAGTAGCAGAGCCTTCTTCATCCATCCATCCTCCTAACAAGGAGTCTAGGACCATGGATCTGTACGGGAAGCGTACCCTGTCGTCAGCAACCTTCACATTATGGTCGCTGAATTACCTGTCTCACTTCAGTCGGCTCCAGAGAGAGGAAATACTCTTGCGGGTAACGTACCTGAGGCGGTGGCTCAGACGGTGAA
Source organism: Protopterus annectens (assembly GCF_019279795.1). Lineage (NCBI taxonomy): Eukaryota > Metazoa > Chordata > Ceratodontiformes > Protopteridae > Protopterus > Protopterus annectens. Next base: position 497,285,248 of record NC_056739.1, read on the forward strand.
CGCCCAGGTCTCTACCCTCAACTCCATTGTTAACTCATCCATGTGGCTCATTTCGTATGCAGCCGAGGGAGCAAGTAGGGCAGCAAGCCCAGGGGTCGTCCTTAGAAGGCAAGCCTGGCTGCACCTATGTCACTTTGCGGGGGCCTTCAAGTCTTCCTTTGATGGTTCCTCCTTGTTTGGGACCAAAGTGAAAGACACCCTCACCAGGTGCGAGCAAGAGGGAAAGACCCTGTCTGCCGTATGGGTCTGTTTTTCCCTTCCTTCTAGGCCTTATCCCAAGGCCCAGCAGGGGGGGGAAGATGTGGTTCAAGAAATCAGAGGTTTTTTCCTGCCGCACAAGGTGAACCCCCCTCCAAAGGAAAGGCAGGGGAGGGGGGGTATTCAGGGAGATGTCGCCCCAGTGGCAGAGGGGGCCCCCACAATTCGGGAGACCACGATTCCTTTCGTGGCTCTCCATACTCTCGTTCCTAAGGGTGTGCCCAACTGCGCTTATCCGGAGCCAGTCGGGGGTCGAATTTCCTTATATCCGGAAGCCTGGGAAAGCATTACCCAGGGCCGATGGGTATTACAGATAATTTCCGGAGGTTATCTCATTCCGTTCTCATCAGAACCCCTGCCAATCAGAAAAATCCCAGATGTATCCCCCAGTCAAAGGGATCAAGCAGCCTCAGAGGTCTCACTGCTGCTAGAAAAAGGAGCCATCCAGCGTCTCCCCTCAGACCAAATCGGATTAGGCACTTACTCAAGATTCTTTTTGGTGCCGAAAAGAACAGGGGACCTGAGACCCATACTAGATCTCAGCCAACTGAACAATTACGTACACAAGTCCAAGTTCCGTATGGTCACACTGCAATCGATTCTCCCATTGTTGGGTGAGGAGGTATGGATGTGCTTCATCAACCTCAATGATGCTTACTACCATGTGAAGATGGACAGAGCATCCAGGAGTCACCTACGCTTCCGGCTGGGATCCAGTCATTTCCAGTTTCAAACCCTGCCCTTTGGTCTCACCACAGCCCCCAGGGGGTTCACCAAGTGTATGGCGGTGGTGACGGCTCACTTGAGACGTCAGGGATTCCAGGTGTTTCCGTATCTGGACGACTGGCTCCTTACCGCTCCCACCAGGCATCAACTAGTTCAAACCAGGGACGCTACCATCAATCGATGTCACCAGTTGGGTATAACAATAAATTGGGAAAAATCTGCCTTATTGCCCTTACAGCGTGTCACCTTTATAGGAGCAGAATTAGACACCATTCGAATGCGAGCATTTTTACCGCAGGAAAGGATCAGAGTACTGCAGAAACAGATACACATGCTGATGCCCCTGAGACAAGCGAAGGCAAGATGGGTTCTCCAGCTCCTAGGGACCATGGCAGCAACAATCATGTTGGTCCCCCTAGAGAGTTTACACACATGAGAATTCTACAATGGCTCCTCTTTGTTCAATGGTCTTTCCAAAGTCTTCCATTGTCTCATCCCATCTTACTCACTGACAGATGCAAGCAGGACCTCGGTTGGTGGCTGTGCACCAACAATTTGGACGGGGGAAAGCCCTTCGTTCCACCCATCCCGGTTGCCACGGTGACCACGGATGCCTCCCAGATGGGGTGGGCGGGGGCATTATCTTGGCAGGACAGTCCAAGGCACGTGGCAAGAACACGAGATACATCTGCATATAAACGTCCTAGAGATGAGAGCAGTGCTTCTTGCGTTGCAGGCACTTCAGAATGTTCTTCCTCTAGAAACGATTGCGATACACTCAGACAACATATCAGTAGTGTGGTATCTAAACAAGCAAGGGGGAACCAGATCTTACCCTCTGTGCAGAGAGGCCATGCGAGTGTGGCATTGAGCAGTAACTTCCCAACGGTTTCTGGTGGCAATGCACACTCCGGGGAAGTCCAACGTGATTGCGGACAGACTAAGCAGATCTATCCTGATGCCTTACGAGTGATCCCTGAATCGCCTGGTTGCAGAGCGGATCTTCCGCAGATGGGGTCAGCCTTACTGCAATCTTTTTGCCAGCCCTCTCAATGCCAAATGCAGCAGCTACTTCACGTTGATCCCCCCTCAGGGGGAGTCACCCAGGGACGCTCTAGTCCATGATTGGCCCTCCGGTCTGCTATATGCTTTTCCTCCGGTTCCCTTGCTGTCAAAAGTGATTCAGAAAGCGCAATCCTTAGGAAGCAGAATGATTCTGATTGCCCCACACTGACCTCATCAGGTTCGGTACCCTTTTCTCCACCCCTACATCGTGGATGCGCCTTGGATTCCGGACCCACAACCAGATTTACTGACGCACATGTCAGGGCAGCTCCATCCCTCTCTGTTGACCCTCCGGTTGACGGCCTGGCTACTCAACTTCCGTCATTAGTTAGGCTTCATCTTTTTTTGCCGGCAGTAGTTCATATTTTATCTTCCTCTCATAAGCCCTCTACTAGGAAGATTTATGCCAGCAAATGGAAGAGATTTTCAATCTGGGCTCATACCCAAGGGATTGACCCTTACACAGCTCCAATTGCTTCTGTTTTGGAGTTCTTGTCTATGCTTTTTCGTCAGGGCTCAACATCCGCCACTATAAAAGTCCAATTGGTGGTGATTTCTAACTTTCATGTTGCTATTGAGCCTAGTCTGATGGCTCACAGACTCGAGATGGACTACATACATCGAACGTTATGGTGAGTACATAACTTCTTGTTATGCTCCTGTAACCCCCCCCAGGATAAACAATTAATTGAGAACTTATCCCCACCTTAAAAATAATACACCCTCTACTCAATAATCTTTATGCTCCTGTACACAGAGCCACTAATGCAGCTTTTATATTAATGTAACCAGCTGGAACTCCTGCAAGAACTTATTCCCGAAAATAGTTTAACTAATCAGCTCTTTCCCATTTCCTCCTTGGTCAATTACACAGGGATAATGCTACCTAATAATAATTTAAAATTACTTCAGAATCTCAGCTAAGATGCTCTCTTGCCCCTCTTTCTTACTCTTTTCAGACTAAACTTCCATAGCCACATCTCCAAAACAGGCCTATCATACCATAGACCACCTAATACTGTTATTATTGTGACCTGCCTAAATAGTATTTCTATATTATCAACAACTTTGTATATTAAAAAAAAAAAAAAAAAAAAGATCTCTACTGACATTTGGTTATGAACCATGTGGATCTGTATAGTAAAAATGAATGTCTTTAGTGCTAGGGGTGTATTACATCTACTATCTAACAGACAAAACTGGCTTACTGTATCTCATAGTACCTATTTTATGTACTTCTGCATTCTACCTTATTCCAATGTACTTTCCATTTATTTTAATGTACAGCCCATTTTATATCATATTATGTACTCTTGTATTTTATTTTATTTAATGTACTATTGCATTTTTTATGATTTTCATGTGAATCTTGTGCATTTAACTGGAGCTTTTCTCCCCCGGCCTCTGCTGAAAATGGACCTGTGCCCATTTGGACTTTCCTGGTAAACAAATGTAAAATAAAATAAAAATAAATTATACTCTTACTTTGCAAGGCAAGATAAGGAATTATGCCCACACTTCAGGTTGTTGTCTATCTTCAGCAACTGGAACTACTACTCTGGAAAGAATTGTCGTACTACTACTACATAGCTCTAAAAACAACTGAATAACTGAACTACTGCCTCACTGTTTTTATAGCCAGTTTTTTTTTTTTTTTTTAGTAACAGGAAGCTGCTATGAGAATTGTGCTCTCTCCTATCAGACTTTGAAAATAAATAGCTGTTGTGAAGAGTGTATTTTCTCAGCTCTGGCACACAATGACATCACATCTAGGTCAGCTGACTCTGGCATAGCATACATTCAGAATTCCCTTTACAAAGAACATGTACATTTGGTCAGCCAGAAGAACACGGTTTGACATTTCAGACATCTTGCATAAATCAGAGTGATAATCAAAAGAGACACTTATTTACAAAATTCTAATTAGTCATGTTGGCATATGTAATACAGTGTAATTTACAATTATTTACAAAACTTTAGCCAGTCATGCTAGCACAGATACAGTACCTAATATCCTCACATTTCTCCCCCACTTTGAAGTCTCGAGCTACATTTTCAAGTGGCACTGGAATATCATCGCTTCATAAAAATGGGGCTGTCTGAGAACACGTCAACCTACACCCTGTCTTGAAAATCCATCTTCACTGGCATTGCTGTAATCTGGACTGGCTTACAGAGGGGGTCCTCCTAAAGCCCATTTTAAATCTTTGGAATGCCTGCTCACTTGGCTGGGGTCCACACTACTTTACCTGGCTTGCTTTTCCTTGTCATATCTGTGAGGAGAGCAGCTGTTGTACTATAATTAGGAGAAAACTTTTTATAGTATCCCACTGTCCCCAAGAATGTCTTCACCTGCTTTTTGATAACAGGGACAAGCCACGCCTGAGTAGCTTCCACTTTGGCAGGTTCTGGCCTGATCTTCACACTCACCACTCTGTCCCAAGGAGGAGACCTCAGTCATACCCACCTGACACTTACTGTGCTTAATAGTAAAGCCTGCCCTTTGTAGACTGCCCAGGACCTCTCTGACATGCTGAAAGCTTCATTATGTTAACATAGTACAATTTGTGCCCCTGCCTAGCAGCTTTACCAGGTAATTGACATTATTGATGTTCCTTATCACTTTGAAGGGTCCCTCCCAAGCTGCCTGCAGCTTATTGTGTCTGACAGGAATGAACACCATACCGTGTTGCTCCACAGTATACTCTCTGGCTCAAGCCTTCCTGTTGTACCAAACCTTCTTCTGCTGTTGGGCTACTGCCAGGTTTTCCTGGGCCAAACCCATGAGCTTTCTAAGCCTTGTCCTGAAGTCTAGGATGTATGCTACAAATAGACTCCTTGCTGGATTCACACTCACCCTCTCACTCATCACAAATCAGATCTAAAGGCCTCCTCACCCTATGCCCATACAGCATCTCAAAGGGTGAAAAACCTGTAGATTCCTGAGGTACCTCTCTGTATGTAAATAGTAAATGGGGTAAATATTTTTCCCACTCCCTTTTAAACTGGTCTGCAAATGCCTGTAGCATGGTCTTTAATGTAGAGTTTAACCTCCCCAGAAGACCATTAGTCTGGGGATGGTAGGGGGTAGTTTTTAAGATGCTTCACCCCCCCCCACCATTTCCATATACAAGCCAGCAGATCTAACATAAAGTTAGTGTCTCTGTTAGTCAGTATCTCCCTTAGAAAACCTACCCTGCTGAACATTTCCAACAGAGCATTTGCCACTTTCTCTGCCTTAATGGAGGACAGATCCACTGCCTCAGGTTATCTAATAGCATAATCTATTCCCTCCAGGATGCACTTCTTCCCTGTGGAACTTGGGGTACTCAGAGCCAGGCAATATCCATATCTACCCTCTGAAATAACTCTTCAGTCACAGGCTGAGGCATCAATGGAGCCTTGACCTTGTCTCCTGCCTTCCCTACCTTTTGACACTGCTCTCAGGTCTTGCAGTACCCTGTTACATCCTTTGCAGTCTCAGGGAGAATAAAAGTTTTGCATAATGCGTCTCTTAGTACACTTTACACCCAAATGACCTGCAAAACAAATGTCATGGGCTGTGGCTGGAAGTGACAGATGGTAGGCTCTGGGTACTACCAACTGCTGTATTACCTCACCCTCTAGTCCTCCCTCAGGGTTCCACTCTCTGTACATTAACTCTTTGTTACAGTATGCAGACTCCTTTTCCTTGAGTATCAGCTGCCTCCTTAGCTACCTCTCTCAAGCCTTGTAAAATAGGATCCGAAAGCTGAGCTTGTCTCAGCTGTCTTTGTAACCTCTCCCAGCTTCCCTTCCACAAGAAGCCTAGTACCATCTGACAGTGGTGCCTCACTGTCAGCCTGGATACTACCACGCATCTCTGTCCTTGCATTCACCATGTCCATGGGAATACCAGTACCTGCCAGCAGCTGTGGTTCACCTTAAGGCTCAATGCAACAAGGTAGCGCCCTCCCGGGAGTATCCACATCACCAGCTTCAGGCATAGGCTCTGCCTAGGTTTCCCCCCAGGCTACCAGACCTACATAAATGTCTCCAAGCTTGACTGCATGCACACAAGGTACTACATTATCAGAATCATTCCCTATTACGACATGTGCAGGGATATCCTCAAACACATCTACTTGCTTGTTCCCTTTTCCACCCTCTTAGTCGAGATGAACTCTGGCCAAAGGTATTTGGAATGGGGTCCCACCCAAAGCTGTGACTGGTGTGGACTGCCAAAGCAAGTACTGCTCCTCCTTAACCACTGCAGGCTTCACAGTGCTTATATATCAGAAGCTGTGTCTCTCTTAGCAGTGGCCTGTGTTCCATCCACTAAAATAGGATACAAATTTTGGTGGTTATTTGGCACCTCTGGCATTCTGTCATTCCCACTTGCTGGCCCCCTCACCTTTTGTTTCTCACCTTGCTTCAGTGGACATTTGTATGCTACACGGCCCCTCTGATTACATTTTAAATATTTAATCCCTGGTCCTGACTGTATTCTTTAACTACTGGCTTCCCCTGTTACTGGTGAACTCTGTTGGAGTGGTTCAGGCTACCCCCCCCCCTTCAATGGGTTCCCTTATGTCCATGTGGATCACTGGATATCCCTTTCTTATGCAGTGATGCCATGCTTGCCAATTAGAGATCCCCTTTTCTCCCCAACTCATTAGCAGAGTTGCACATGGTCTGCCAAACAGATCTTCATGTCCTCAGGCAAAGTGCTCAGAGCTTGTTCCCTCACTAAAAAGTCTGTCAGGCCTTCATAAGTGGTGACCTAGCACCCACTCACCAACCTGTGAAAGTACTTAAATCAGCAGTGTAATCACATACACTTGCATCTGCCTTGCATCTATGTTAATTTAAAACAGTTAAGTATACATTGTTTTACACTGTTGTAGTTCAATCAATATCAGATAGTTTAGCAATTGCATTAACAGCTCTACCATTGAGTAGGGGGTCAGGTGCTGTACATTATACTGTTTACATACCCTCTCAAATATATAAATAAAACTGTCAGTCATCTCCCTCGCTGTACTGAGAAAAAGGTTTACTGACCTTTATGGCTTCTGGGGTTCGGTCATTGCCTTCTTCCTTTCCCCATTATTTCCATGACCCTGTTGAAGAGTTAGGAGCTCCTTTTCATGTTGTATCTGCCTCTCATTTTCTTCACCTTCCATCTGCAGATGCTTTGTCTCAATTTCCTTTTCATGCTGATGCTGCTTCTCTTTCTCCCTCTCCCCAGCCTCCAGACATCGCAGTTCATACTGATGCTGTTACTCCCTTTCATCAGCCTCCAGTTCACGTCTCTGTAACTCCAGATGGATTTGAAGTCCTCTGAGGAAAAAGTGAACTGTCTTATCTCGGAAGGATGCTTATCACCAATGCCAAACCGGATGTCCTCTGAGCTGCTGATTTGCTCTGCAGCTGTGACTAAGGCTGAGATCATGGTTTCCTTTGTCAGGTTGACATGTGCCAGTCCTTTGGCTTCACACACCTTGACCAGCTGGTTCCTTGTCAGCTTGCTGTAACCCTCTGCTTATGTCTTTGCCTTCCATCCCGGTCTAAACTGACAAAAAATGAATAAAACTGTTATGACAAGGGGATACAGTATCTGTCTGTGTGGGATGACATGATTGACAGACCCTGATGCTTTGCCAGAGATGGCCTGCATCTGTCACCCCTGGGCTTCCAGATGCTGGCCAAGGCTCTTGCCACCCCTGTAGTGCCTTTTTTAGGCGGTGTTCCAAAAAACAAACTACCTCCGTAACAACTACAAACAAATGCAATCTGAGAGTTATGCTGCTGAATACTAGAAGTCTAAATCTCAAAATGCACTCGCTTGAAGCACTCCTTAAAATGGAGAACATCGACATTTGTGCTATAACAAAGACCTGGTTCAAGTCAGCAGAAAGCACCCCTGCACTACCAGGCTATAACTCATTCCACACCTTTCAGCCCCAGAACTTGGACCGAAGCTCCAAAGGGGGGGGGGGGGGTTCCATATTCATTAAAGGATGCGCACACCTCCAGACTGGTAGCCCAACATAACGCATCTCAGATACTTAGGTGCAGCTAGCATTCGGTAAGACAGCGATTCAGGTTGTATCTTGCTTATAGGTCCCCAACCATGTCCCAAGGCTCACACTCCACATTCCTAAGCATCCTGGAGAATATTAGGGTCCAACCTAACACACTCATACTGGGCGACTTCAACTACCCCTCCATTAACTGGGAAAACTACTACTGTACCAATACACTTGCCCAATGCTTTCTGGAATTTATTAATTCCAGTGCTCTGGACCAGCTCGTTCTTGCCCCCACTAGAGGTAGCAGCATCCTTGACCTGGTCATTACTAACATGGGGGACCGTTGCTCTACACCAATAGTCATCTCCTACCTGGTTAGATACAACCACAAACTAATCACCTTGGAAATCCACATCCCTTCCACCCCACCCCCACAAAGGTAACTACCATGAAAAACTTCTCCAAGGCTAACTTTGGGCTCCTAAAAACAGAGGTGGATAACTTCACTGCACCCGTGCAAATGGGGAATAGTTGCATGACCGCCAGGTCATACACCAATGCACTGTACGAACAGAACAGTGCACATGGATCTCACCATACCCAATAGGACCAAGATGCTGTCCTCAAAAAAAAAAAAAAAAAAAAAGGAAGCCAATCTGGTGGTCCCTTGCCAGAAACAAACTCTACAACAGAAGAAAGAAACTGATACGGAATAAGGTGACGTCCCAAGACAGGAAAAACTTCCTTATCAGCCTCAACAAAAGGTTGAGATCCCTAGGCATCAACCCCTATATCACTAGGTGGGTTGCAAACTAGCTCACAGATGGAACACACAGTGTGAAAGTAGCTGACGCCAAGTCAGACTGCCAACCAGTCAAAAGTGGAGTCCCACAGGGTTCGGTCCTGGGTCCTCTCCTTTTTGGTATCTACTTCTCTGAAGTCCAGGCCAACACAAAGGGACTCTGGCTGACAAAGTTCACAGACTATTGCAAGTTGGGAGCTATTATTAACTCCCCAAGTGATGTTGAGATCCTACAGAAAGGCCTCAATGACACCAGCGACTGGTGTCAGAACCATGGCCTTAAGCTCAATGCCAAAAAATGTCATCCCCCTTGGGAAAAACCCAGTTCCCTTGAATTACCACATTGATGGTAGTCCACTGAACTGATCCGTGGTGGTACAGTGGTAGCGTTGTTGCCTCACAGCAAGAGCTTCTCCCATTCGATTCTCGGCTGGAGCGCCTTCTGTGTTGAGTCTGCATGTCCTCCTCGTGGTCGTGTGGCGTTCGAAAGACCTGCGTGAATGGGCGTGCCTTTGCTGAAGGTTGGGCGTCGGGCTGGCAACTCGGCACCATAAAAATCGACTGCCAATCATTTGTGGACCGGAGTTCCGCTGTGGCGACCCCTAACCGGGAAAAGCCGAAAAGACAAACAAACATGGTAGTCCACTGAACACAAAGTTTTATAAGAGATCTGGGAACACAGGTTGACGGCAACCTCTCTTTTGACCACCACGTTGCCACTGTGGTCAGAAAGTCCTTCTATTTGGCATATCTTATTACTAAGGGTTTTGCATCCAGGAAGAAAGAGGTCATTGTCTCCCTCTACTCTACCCGCATTAGGCCACTCATTGAGTACAATGCCTGATTTGGCAGGTACCTCACTAGACACCTGCAAGAACTGGAGAGACCACAAAAGTACCTCTCAAAGAAGATCCTAGGTCTTTAACACTTTTCCTATTTGGACAGACTCAAAAAACCCCAACTATTCTCTGTCTCATATCACCTACTTAGTGGCGATCTCTGCCTGACTTACAAAGCCATGTCTGACCCAGCTCTGTTAGAAATGCTACATCTAAAGAAATCCCAGTCCCTCCACACCACACGCTCCAGAAACCTCAACCTCATTAGCACAGTCAACAGAATATGCTGGCGGGACAGATTCATAACCCAGAGACTGCCCATGCTGTGGAATAGACTTCCCTTACATGTCAAGCAGAGCACCTCACTGGCCCTCTTCAAAAGAAATCTTGATGAGTGGATGGGAAATAGACAATTCACTCCTGGGACCACTCCAGTGGCACTACTCGACAGAGGCACTAGGAACTAAGGTCCGGTGGCACGATGCCAGGGTATTCCTATGGGCTAGGCTTGTAAAGGCTCCAGGGCCATTAGCCTAGTACACACCTATGAACAATGAAACTCTGCATGTCTACCTTGTGGCTGTGACAGCTACCCACAGGCTACTAAAACTCAATAAAAATCCCACACCGCTGCCGCAAATATATGACAAGTCCTCTTTACCCTGTGTCAGTAATTAAGGAGCTTCAATCCTCACCACTTTCTTCAGTAAGGAAGCGTCACTAAAAGCAAGTGTAGAAATAGAAGTTTCCCCAAAGAGTTTACCGGGAATGGGCTCCAAACCTGAGATTGGACTATATGCTTCACTACAGGTCCCCAAATGAGTCTCCACACTAACCACTGCAGAGCACTGTGTCCCAGTTCTAGGTATCTGACGTACACTCTTAAATGTCTGATATTTATACACACACACACACACACACACACACACACACACACACACACACACACACACACACACTTGGGGAAAGACTGGTGCAGATTTACGTGATGTGTTTCTTTGTTCAAATTACAAGGTAATTGCTGCCAGCAGTCACATACCACAATACCCTTCAAAAAGGGTGTTCAATTATATTGGGTAAAATAGATATTGATACAAATGGTAGCATGTAACCCAAGCAGTAAGGCTTTTTAGAGCGGCCCTGGTGTTATCACAGTACGCATAAGCACTCTCATGTTATTAAAAATATTGAGCAAATAACTAGCCACAATGAGAGATTGTAAAACATTATAAAAAGATTTAAAACATGTAATTACTGATTAACTGATAAATGGCAGAGTTTCACATACAGGAAATATGAAAACAACACTGTAGTAGATTTCATACTGATTTTAGAAAATCTCTAACTAGCTAGCGCGTAATTCTCTGTTTATCTGAAGATTAACTGTCCCTATCTAATCTACATAACTCAGCAAGGCAAGATTATACTCTTACTTCTGTAAGGCAAGATGGGGAATTATGCCCACCTCCAGACTGTCTGTACTCTGAGTTGGAACTACTCTGGAAACAACTGTACTACTTACTGCTACTACTTTTACTACATAGCTCTGGAAACTTGAATAACTGAACTGACTCAGAACCTGCTTTTATAACTGATTTTTTTTAAAAGTAACCGGAGGCTGCTGTGAGAATTTTGTTCTCTCATATATCAGGCTTTGTGAAGATTTTGGTCTCTCAGATCTGCACATCTAAGTCAGCTGACTCTGGCATAACGTGCATTCAGAATGCTCTTTACAAAGAACATGTACATTTGGTCAGCCTGAAGAACAGTGTTTGACATTCAAACATCTTGCATAAATCAGAGCGATGATAAAAAACCTAAACTGATTTACAAAATCATAGCTAGTCATGCTGGCATATGTAACACAGGGTAATTTAGAATTGTTTGCAAAACTTCAGCCAGTCATGCTAGCACGGATAACAATATCCATTATCTTCACAAGATAGATATATATCTATATATGAAAATGTATGTGAGGTGCAGGAGGACTCACTTCCTTACAAAGATTCTTGGATTTGGTTTATTTTGCTCTGGGTTAATCCCCAGAAAATGCACAGAAAGTGTCAATGTTATAACATGTATATTCTGAGTGCTAGTGTAGCTGTTTTTACACACACACGCGCACACACATATATGTATATTCTTAATATGTGTATGTGTGTGTGGGTCTACTTTCATTTATAGAAATTACACTTGAATTACTAAATCCCAGGACAAACTCTTCGAAACTATGTATCACTGATATTTTATATAAGGAAAGCAAAATAATATAGTGTGTATATGTATTTATATTTCAGTGATTTGTGAGGTAATAAAGGTGCACCTTTTTTTAGATTCCAGTTTGTTAGTGTGATAAATGGAAAGCAGTTTTCATTGTGAACAGTTTGAGACGGTCTACCAGTATAACAGAGTTGCAGGTTCATGTGGTTAACTTGGTGAAAGAACACATAAGTACTAGTGAAACTGTTCTTTCACCAAATTAACCATAAGTACTATTGAAACTGGATTTTAGGTGCCCCTTTTTCTTTGTGGTGCAAAAATTTCCTTGCTCAAATAGATTCATAGATAAATATTAGGCTAGCTGTCCTTGTGAGCCATCTTGAGCCTAGCAGATTTCCCTTAAAGATGAAAGTCTAACTGTGCACCTTGTGTCTCTGAGAGAAACCCCTTAACCATTGTGCCATCCCCCAACTAGCATGCCTGCTGATGAGCCTACCTAGAACTCGATTTGAGAACAAGCAATCACTGGCATTACTGAGTGGGACAATGGATATAGTTGGGCACAAATGCAGTGCTGATTCTTGTTCACCCTACTTTTTGCTATCCCCAGTGAGTGGAGCTAGAGTACCACTGGACAACCACAGGGAAAGATGGGCTTGCTCAATGTAATCCAAGAGCAAGGAAAAGAAGAGATCAGAAAGAACTTGCTGAGATGACAGGAATTGGAGAAAAACTGCTACAGGAATAATACTGTTATGAATATACTGTAGCAGGCAAGCACTGTTAACACCATTTTTCCTTAGCAATGTAGTGTATGGGTAAGGCACTTCAAGTGTACCTTTTTACCTGCCTTTTTAGAATTTGTATTCATTAGCATTTTTTTGTTATTTTTACAATCAGGAAACTGAAAAATTCATTGCTGAGTTGAATGAAACGTGGGAGGAGAAACTAAGGAAAACTGAATCTATTCGAATGGAGAGGTAAGTTCTGAGATTTTTTTTTCTTTAACTAGTTTGGTTATTAAGTAAGAAACGAAGTGTGCACTTTTTGTAGATTCATACATGCATGGATATGTGTACTTGCTCAAGTTCTCAAATGTAGAGAATTTTGCAGGTGACTGTCTAGGACCATATCAGTCCACTTAGGTAAAACAGTTAAAGGATAGCAATGGAATTCTGTTATTAAATGCTCAACTTCTCTGTCCTTTTTCCTCTCTATTTATTGTCTCTGCTATGAAACAGCAAAACAGCATTTAAAATATTTTAAGTTGACTGTTTCTCTCCACTAGAACAGTACCTTACTGTACTGTGGTGGTTTCACTTTTAAAAAACTTTTATCCCACCCTGGAAAAGTCTCCAATTCACTGATATCAAGGCCACTGAATACAGGTAGTTTTCTGACCAGTTCCCTCCCCAAACTGACATCACTAGGACCGTCCTAAAACCCCACCCATGTTGTGATGTCACAACTCCCTGTTCCTTCCCCTACCCCTACAGAAAGTAAAGGGTAGAACAAGGAAACGGTACACGAGTCAGGTCTCCTGCTGTGAGCTGTCATGTCACAGCAGGTAGCAGCTCAGGGTTACCCTTACCACTTTGACTGATAGGGAAGTTAGGTGTGAAGTGGAATGGGAGATGAGTCTAAGTAGTACAATTCAGGCTTCACAAAATAAATAAATAAATAAATCTGCAGTTTAGCCAGTCTAAAAAGAAGCAGCAGTAAAAAGCACTTTGAAAGTCTGTTCTGTGGCATTTGCACTGTTTGTGTTTTAAGTAGTCATTGAACGGCATGAAATGTTACTTAAAATTAACTGACTGAAAGACAGCAGTGTATGCATGTAAAATCAATACAGTGACAAGAGCTTTAGGAAGAAAGAGGCCTGCGTGATGTAACTTTTTACAGGTGAGCACTGCATTTTGGGATACCTAGAGGCAGACTAAACATTTAGAATTATTTCAAGATGCCAGACCTCATGTGGTCAGACTCAGAAATTACGTATAAAAATATTTAAAAACGTGTAAATAGTCCCAGAGTGGTGGTAAAATGTAGGAAACACCAAGCCATGATGAAATAAACAGTTTTTGAGTCTGTGGGTTTGGTTCTTCTTTAAATGTAGCAGATGGCAGACCCCAGAGTGCAGTATGCATTTAGATTGCCTTGTTGCATAACTAGGTAATGTAAAGAGGCAGAAGGCTGCAGCAGTGTTTTTCTAGCCTAGTAAGTCTTGTAGATAAGTTCATCTTTCTGGGGCAATTGGGGAGCATTATCTGGTTAATATAAATGTTTTCTGTGTGGTGTAGAAGTGGAAACTAAGGGAATCAATGCTGGTACTATAGAATGAAGCTTGTTAACAGCTCAGAGCTGTAACCTTCAGTGCTGTACTGCCAGTTACATTTACCCTAGTACTGAGCTTGGATTACTATGTTATGTCTTCAAGAGTGGCTTATTCTGTTTGTAGAACTGAGATCCAATGTCTTTTTTATTTGTCTGAGTCAGCATGTAGATTGCCCGATCTGGTTGGATCTGACTTCTGCTCCTTATACCAAGGTTGGATCTTACTTCTGCTTCTTATACCAAGGTTTTGCATCAGAGACTGCTGACTTCTCCCCTACCCACAATTCCTCTCTCCTGGCTGAATTACATCAGATCTTGTTTGCCACCTGAATAAACGAGACATGCAGACCGAGAGCTCCGTTATTTTTCACGTTAAGTGAAAGGTTTCCTCCCCATTTTCAGAATTTTTGATAGATATTGTAAGATTAGACTAGTATTGGGGTATTTATAGTTTTAAGATAGATCAGTGTGTATGTCCTTCTATTCATATGCTGCATTATCCATAACAAGAGGGACTCCACCTCCGGTTGACTCACACGTCCCGCCATTATACCAAAGTTAAAATGCTGCTGAGATGATGTGTGACAGCCTACATCACACAACATACGTCGGCCATAAATGGATGTCAAGTATAAAGTGAAAGTCAGCACGCACCTACATGAGAACTTTTCTACCTCCTGTTTGACTGCTAGCTCCAGTCGTTGCTTGCTTTGGAAAGTCGCCTTTGTGCTTCGCTAGTGCTAACGATACGTACTCCATAGGGGGGTAATTATCTAAATTGCTACTGTGTTGTTTCTTGTGAGTTAATTTCCACTAGGAAGGGCAAGTGTCAGTGTGGAAGGCAGATTCCACATAAGATGTCCACGACCTCTCTCTATTCTGTTTAGGCCCAGAACACGTTCATACATGTTGTCATATTTGCAAAGCTTTCGTCCCCGAAACTCTTAGGAGCAGTCTCTCTTCCCTTAGGCTGTACTTGGAAAACCAACGACTTACGCGCCTAGTGCTGGATATGGACCTGACGTCAGGACCTTCAGAAGATTTTCAACTCAAGAAGGCCAAGAAGCCTCACCCTGACCCACTGGCTACTCTCTCTATTCTGGGCGTTCCTCCTGAGGCTGATGAAGGCCTGGAGGCCACAACGGAAACTACAGAATCTCCTTTGACTGCTACCTTGGGGGAAGCTGTCAAGGAGTTGGTTAGCACTTCCCAGAGGGACTTGCAGGCATCCGAACCAGTCGCTGGGGGGTGGCATGGCTTATTTCCAAAGGCCATTTTGGAGTTACTCAGGTAGTGGTTCAAGAAGACATTCTTTCAGACATCACGGAATGTTGTCTGACATCTGGCCTTCCTACTTATCGTGTGTTGGAGACCCCCAAGAAGAAGAAAAAAAAAAAACAAAAGATATTTCTTCTGGCCAGCAGGTGCCCTCCGATCTAACCCCTGACTGGCAGGCCTTTACTCAAGGCCTCTTTTTAATGCCTTTATGGCCTTATGTCAACCTCCATCTCCTGTACAAGCCTTGCCTCCCCCTCCAGTCCTGGGAAAAGACCTGTAGAAGAAGTTTCCTCTGAGGAGGAAGACTCCTCTGGAGATGAGTCATTAACTTACTCCTCACAGATTGCTTCTTCTCTGGGGTATGCTTCCCCAGAGGAGTCGTCTAATGGCACAGATTCTCCCAAGGAGGACATTACATTTGGGAAGACCATTGTGCAGTGAGACCCAGAAGAGGTATTATGACCTCTTGCAAATGGAGTCCCCTAGCCCCTCTGCCATTCCCCTGTCCTGCCTGCTTTTTTGGATGCATTTTCTGCTGCTTCCAAGTCTCCAGACTCCCAACCTCCAGCCCCTAAATGCCCTGATAGATTCTCCAACATGCCTGAGGATGCAAAGTTCCTTTTCAAGGATCCGTTTGCTGACAGGCCCTCTACCATTTCTGTAGCTGCAAATAAAACTTCAAAGCTGTTACCTTCCACCTCCTTGCTTCCCTCTGATAAGAAGAGTAAAATTATGGAGAGGCTGGGTAAGAAAGTTTATACGTCTGACACTCTAGCTTTCAGAGCCACGAATTACCAAACCCATATGGCTAAATATTCCTTGGCTGTTATGGCAGATGCTATGAAACTCATTTCAGAACTACCCCTGACAAGGCCAAAGTATCTAGCATTCTTAAATCCTGCAGCCAAGTTACTAGGCACTCCATAAAATGTAGTTACGATGCTGTGGAGGCCTCAGCCAGAGCAGCAGCATCAGGGTCTGTCTTAAGGAGGTGTGATCATGCCTTAGGTTGCAGCCTTTGCCAGATTATATTAAAGCCAAGCTCATGGATGCACTTTTAGACAACAAGGCCTTATTTGGCTCCGCAGCTGCAGAGCTCTTTAAAGCCCTTCAGGAAAAAAAGGAGGAGCTACAAGCTCTTAAGCACATTTGTGTTTCTCTTGTTCCCTGCTTCCAGAGGAATTATCCAGCTTCGGACTACCTTTGTAAGAAAGGCCTCTAAGTATCACACTCCCAAGGGGAAAAAGGATACTAGGAAGCAAGCACCCACTAGATCCTCCCTTTCCAAGCATTCTCAAAAGCAGCCCTTTTGGAAAAAACCTGGTAGCTTGTGACTACCAGGCCGTAAACCCCTTTACCTCTCTCTCCGCATATCTCTGTCCCTCCCACCTTGGAAACAGATAACTCAGGACTCTTGGGTCCTTACCATTATTGAACAAGGCTATTTCATGGTGTGGGAATCCATGCCAACCTTCAGAGGTATCCCACAACCTGCTCAGGACCAAATGGCTTTCTTTCCCCCCATCCTGTATTCGTTGCTATCCCAGGGTACCATTCAAGGTGCTCCATATCTCAAGGGAAAGGGGTTCTACTCATGAATGTTTCTAGTCCCCAGGAAAGAAGGCCCCTGGAGGCCTATCTTAGATTTGTCTCATCTAAACACCTTTCTCAAGGTCCCTACGTTTCGCATGCTGACTTTTCCTACACTCCTTCCCCTGATTCTCCCTCAGGCATACATAGTGTCATTGAACATAAAAGATCTTCACATTCCTCTCCATCCACATTTCAGGAAGTTCCTACTGTTCTCTGTGGATTCTTCTCATTTTCATTTCTGTGCTTTGCCGTTAGGTCTTTTTGCGGCCCCCAAAGTATTCACAAAATGTTTGGCCCCAGTCATAGCTTTCTGCAGAATGCAGGGTATTCAAATATTCCTTTACCTAGACAACCTCCTCATCCAGGCTTCATCCCCAAAGTTGGTGCAGGAGCACTTGGACTACACCATGTTCCTTCTGAGGGGACTGGATTTTACCGTAAACCTTTAGAAATCTACTCTGACCCCTTCCCCAAACCATGTCTTCGTGGGTTGCAGAATTCTCACGGTCCAAATGATGGCCTGCCTACCTCCAGAAAAATTCCTGTCTTTCACCACTTTCAGGAACTAATCCCACTACAGTCTCTGGCTGCCAGAGAGTTCCTAAGAGTCCTGGGATTCATGGCTTCCACTATCCTCATGGTACTCTTGACAAGGCTACACATGAGGAAATTTCTGTGATTCCTGAGGACAGTCTAGAAACAACACCTTCACCCCCTGGAGTTTGTGGTTCCACTATTGCCCTGCTTAACAAAAGAACTAAAGTGGTAGATTTCACATATTACAAAAAAATCCAGGCCTTCCCTCCAACCCCCCCCCCCCCAACCAGGATCTGGACACAGATGTGTAACAAATGGGCTGGGGTGCAACCAGAATTGGAGGGTGAGAGATGTCTGGACCCCCCCACCCCCCCCAATCGGGAGCATATCAGCATCAAAGAAATGAGGGCTTTGATCTTTGCTCTAAAAATTTTCAAGCCCAGAATCTTACCAGGAGTGCTGAGCTGGTTCACAGACAACACCATAGTTCTCTGATACAACAAGCAGGGAGGGACAGAGTCCTACATCCTTTGCAGATTGGCTGTCTATGCCTGGGAGATTGCTCAGCAGAGTCACATTTGTCTACAAGCTGCTTACATCCCATCAGTTCAGAATGTGATGGCAGACTCACTAAGCGGGTCCATGACTCAATCCCACGAATGGATGTTAAACAGGGATGTGTTCCTGGACCTGGTCCATCGATGGGATACTCCACAAGTAGTTCTGTGTGCCTCTCCCATGAACAGACAGCTTCCCAAATATTGTACCAAGATTCACTCCTCTGGGACATGGAATGGTGGACCCTCTTTCCTTTTCCTGGAAGGGGATGTTTGTGTATGCATCCCCCTTCCCTCTTATTCAGAATGTTCTGCTGAAAATTCAGAAAGGACAACCAGAAATCTTGCTGGTGACCCCTTTTTGGCCAAGACAGCATTGGTTCCCCCATCTTCATCACCTAACCAAGGAGAAATCACCGCAAGTTACCCCTCAGATGTTCTTCATGTTTCACTGTTGCAGTCATTACATTTGGGTAATCTGCTGGCAGGTTGCCCTCAGTCGGCCTGATTAACAAAGTCTTGGGTCCTGCGTCGGTTGCTGACCCTTCTTCCATGACGTCATGTCATCAGGAGTATAAAACATGCAGCTGACGTCATTACCTCAGTCTTTCTTTCCGTGCGGTGCCCGAAGCAGAAGCAGTTCGCAAGTGCCAGTCGGCCGACTCCTGAAATTTTCGTTTTCGAGTTTCAGAACCGAAGTCTTCAACTTAAAGCTAAGTACCCCGTTGGGGAAACTTTTTCTTGTTCCTTACCGATGTCAGCAAAAGTTAATAATTGCATTACCTGTGGAAAGAAAATACCTCATAAAGATTTTCATCTGTATTGCATTCCTTGCCTAGGCCCTGACTACGACGTACCTTGCTGGCGGTTTTGTGCTTTATTTAATCAGCGCACTATCCGTCGTAGGTACATTTTTGCCTCTAAATATTTCGGTTCTTGGTTTAATTATCCTGAAATGACATCGGTTAGCCATCTGGCTACCAAAATTTCGAAAAAACACAAAGATAAAGACAGAGACAGGACGTTGAGGTCCAAAACTGTCAACAACACTTCTAAGCCAGTCGCCAGTTCGCTGGTACTCGGTGAGGTGCTTTTGCAGCCCCTGATACCCGCTACTTCTGACTCGCAGGCCTCTACTGAGACCCATTCGGAGTCCAGTATGCCGTGAGATACTTCAACTATGGAACCCGCGGATGTCTCTACCTTGGATGGGTCCAGAGCCGCTGTGCAGGCACCGGCTTCTGAGGGTGTCTTCAAGCCTACAGATTTGCATATCAAACCAACTCCACCTTAAATACTAAGGCCTAAATCTCGATCTGTGTCGAAAAAATGACGTTCAGGCCCCTATGCATAAAAAACAAATGATCAAAATGGCTGAAGATCTAATCAGGGGTAGTCAACCCCCCCCCCCCCCTTCTAAGAGGCCTAGACCTGAGCTTGACTATGAGTCTTCTGATCAGGATTCTGTTTCTTCTGACTCTTCTAATGACCTGGATTTGTCCATACCTACTTATGAGGATTCTGATGCAGAGGATTCCATTCCCTCTGCTTCCCCCCCAAGGATTTCTCTTTTGGTGAAACTTTACGTACCTTATGGGAGCATTTCCACTGGGAAAGTCAGGATTTCTCTGATTCAAAAAAGAGGCTTAGGGATTTTCTTTTTACCTCCGCATAGACCTTTGGCTATACCTCCTGTACTAGACATTGTTGATGATGTGTTTTCGAAATCGAGTATGGCCCCTGATTCCCTGCCTCCAGCTCCTTGTAAACCAGACAGATACTACAGGGTTCCTGAGTCCCACAAGTTCCTTTTCAAAAATCCTGTTGCAGATCCTGAAACCATTTCTCAAGGGCCTAAGGGCATTAAGGCTTCTAATGCTAAAAATCCTACCCCTTCTGATAGAGACTCCAGGGCGCTGGATAGATGGGGTAAAAAGGTCTATACTTCTGCAACCTTGGCTATCAGGGCTTTAAACTGCCAATTTCATATGTTAAAATATCAACAACATATTATTGGACTGCTTAAACAGAAAATGATGTTGATTTCTGACTGTGTGGAAAATAAAGATTTACAGGATTTGTTGTATTCTGCTGAACAAGTTGGAAAACATACTTTGCAATGTGGTTTTGATTCTTTAGAGGCCTCTTGCAGGGCTGCTGTTACTGGGTCTGTGCTTAGAAGGCATGCTTGGCTTAAATTGTTGGATGCTCCTTTAAATCAGGACCGCCTGTTTGGCAATAAGGCTGAAGAAGTTTTAAAAAAGATGGAAGATGAAGCTAAATCTATGCAAACTGTAAAATATTTCTTACAAGTGCAACCTCCAAGATTTAGTAGGCACTGGCTTACCAAGAAGTGATACTTTCCAGCTCCTTCCAGATCCTCTCAAGCCAAATCCAGACACATCAAAAGCACCAGGTTTCAGTCCCAGGGGACTCTCAGACCTAAGCAATGGGGGGGGGGGGGCCTCCACTTCCAAATCAGGAAATAACAAGACAACCCCCTATGGTAAACGTCTCAATGACTTTCCTTTAAAATTACCAAGTACTTATCTTTTAGCCACTCTTTTGGGGGGAAAGATTGCTTTTCATGCAAGAAACTGGGAATTCGTAACCCAGGACAAATGGGTTTAAATATAGTGTCCCAGGGATACAGATTTCATTTCCACACATTGCCAACACCAAATGGGTGGCCAGACCTGCCCCCAAATCAGTGGGCAGAGGCTCAGAAACAAGTACTTTCCCTCTTAAACATGGAGGCTATTCAACCGGTACCAGAAGAGGAAAAGGGACAAGGTTTCTATTCCAGGCTTTTCCTGGTACCCAGAAAAGACAAATCATGGCATCCAATTCTGGACCTGTCGACTCTAAACACCTTTCTGGACATTCCAAAATTCAAGATGCTGACTCTTCACCATTTACTTCCTGTGCTAGGCAAAGATGCCTGGTTGGCAACTCTAGATTTAAAAGAAGCTTACTTGCATGTCCCAGTCAGGGACTCTTGCAGAAAATACCTACGCTTCAAAGCAGGCTATTTGTATTATCAGTTCTGGGCACTGCCCTTTGGCTTGTCTACTGCACCCAAGGTATTCACAAAGTGCCTGACTCCAGTAATTGCATTTTGCAGGCAAAGAAATATTCAAATATATCCATACCTGGACGATTGTCTTAATTCAGGCAGAAAACCAGGCCATACTCCTAAATCATCTGGCATTTGTAAAAAGAGTTCTAACTTGTTTTGGGTACACCATAAACGAAAAGAAATCACAACTGGTACCCTCTCAACAGATTACAATCCTGGGTGCAAGCTTGAATACAACTGCCCAGATGGCTTTCCTCACGCCAGAAAATCAAATTCATTTGGTAACTTACTTCAAACAAGTAGCCACAAAAACCCTGCTATCTGCAAGACAAATACTGCAAGCCTTGGGGTTCATGGCCTCCTGCATTATTCTAATTCCACATGCAAGACTGCATATGAGGAAACTTCAGTGGTACTTAAAAAGTCTATGTAGTCAACATTGTCACAGCCTGGAAACATGATTCCTATCATACCTTGCCTACGCCTGGAGTTCCTGTGGTGGGCAGAGGCCTGCCACCAAAACAAGGGACTGCCATTCACACTACCCCCTGCCGCCCAAACCCTAACTACAGACGCATCAGACTATGTATGGGGGGCTCACCTGACAGAGAAGTGCATTCAGGGCAAATGGAACCCAAATCTAATGCACCTACATATCAATCAAAAAGAAATGTTAGCTGTACAGAATGCTGTGACAGCCTTCAAGGACTACATTCTTCCAGAAAAACTAATGGTAAAGATGGACAACACTACAGTTATGTGGTACATAAACAAACAGGGGGGTGCACATTCCTACCCTCTGCAGACTAGCCATGGCATTGTGGAACACGGCCTTAAGCTACCAAGTGCACCTGCAAGCTCAGTTCCTGCCAGGTAAATTAAATGCACTGGTAGACGTACTAAGCAGAAATCTCATGGACCCACACGAGTGGAGACTGGAACCATGGATTTTCAACATGTTGACAAGCAAATGGGGGAGCCCAGACATAGATCTATTTGCCTCCCCCCAGAACTACCAGTTGGACAAATTTTGCACAAGGACTCCCCACAAAAAAGCCTGGAAAGTGGATGCTCTGTCCTTCAGCTGGAAAAAACTATCAGTCTCCGCCTTTCCCCCCTCTGCCTCTACTCTGCAAAGTTCTGTTAAAAGTCAAACAGGCCAAACCAAGAATGATTTTGATTGCTGCAAACTGGCCTCGCCAACACTGGTACCTGCTCCTGCGCAGTCTGTCACAAATATCTCCATGGCACCTGCCTCAGACACCTTCCTTACTGTCTCAGCAGGAGAACCAGATTCTGCACTCTCATCTCCCTACATTGAACCTTGCAGCTTGGCTAATCACTTAAATTCACCCTTAGCATCCATCAGCAAACATGTGATGGATGTTATCTTGGAGGCGAGAAGACCTAGTACTAGAAAATCTTATGCTGACTAATGGAAAAGATTCTGTGCTTGGAATCAATCTCAAGGAATGAGCACAGCAGTGCCCAATTTACCTCAGGTTTTGCAATATTTAACTGAGATGCTTCACAAGGGCATGTCTTTTTCCTCCATTAAAATTCACGCCTCAACCATTACAGCTCATTATAACACAGAACCTCCCCTTTTCTCTCATCCTCTGCTCAAGCAGTACCTCAAAGGGGCCAAGAACATGAGACCACCCAGGAGAGCTCCAGCCCCTGCCTGGGACCTTAACTTTGTATTGGAGAAACTCACTCTGCCTCCTTTCGAGCCAGCTGCTACTGCAGACGTAAAATTTCTTTCTTGGAAAATAGCCTTCCTTCTACAATCACTTCAGCTAGAAGGATATCTGAGTTGCAGGCTCTTACAGCAGTGGAGCCATTCATCATCTTTCATGCGGACAGGGTATCACTCAGGACCAGTCCATCCTTCATGCCCAAGGTGGTATCCAGTGTGGCTCTTAATCAGTCCATTCATTTGCCAACTTTCTTTCCCAATCCACAGAACAAAGGGGAACAGATTCTGCATTCATTGGATGTGCACAGACAACTGAGATTCTACTTGGACAGGACTAAAACTCGAAGAAAATCTGAACTGCTGGTAGCATTTGCTGCAGGGGCAGAGGGAAAAGACTATTTCAAAACAAACCATTTCTAAATGGCTAAGCCATTGCATTAATTTCTGCTATAAGCACCATGGAAAGCCTATCCCCCAGGGGATCAGATCTCATTCCACCAGGGCTGCATCTACTTCTGCAGCCTTTCTCAGAGGTGTTCCTACCAGGGATATTCTAGAAGCTGCTACCTGGAGTACCGTTCATACTTTCACCAAGCATTATCATCAACTTATTTTCTCTATATCCAGAGCTGGCTTTGCCACTGCTGTCTTGCAGGGCCTTATAGCTGGCGCTAATGCTGTATAAATCCATCCTCCCAACCATGGCTTTGGGAATCTACCCAAATGTAATGACTGCAACAGTGAAACACGAAGAACATAGTACAGTTGTGTACACTTACCATAAATGTAGATGTTCGAGTGTATTCACTGTTGCATTCCTGGTTACCCTCCCTCCAGCCCCCTGTTTTTCTCTAACTATACCTCTACTTTCTGTTACTATGCTTAAAAGCTTTTTTGGTGTATTTGCTTTTGGTTGGAGGTATATTGCTGTAATTTAAATTATATTTTGCTCCCCATTCGGGGGGCACATCTGGGGCAAGAAAAACTGAGGTAATGACGTCTGCTGCATGTTTTATACCGCTGATGACCTGACGTCATGGAAGAAGGGACAGCAACCGACGCAGGACCCAAGAATTTGTTAATCAGGTTGACTGAGGGCAACCTGCCAGCAGATTACCCAAATGTAATGACTGCAACTGTGAATACACTCTAACATCTGCATTTATGGTAAGTGTACACAAATGTACTGATTTGGACCTACTCACACAGGACAAGGGAGTTGCAATGCACCCTCAAATGTCCACCCTAAACCTAACTCTGTGGGTGATGGGGCTTCAGACACCTTTACACCAATGATGTGCTACAGGTTCTGCAGGTGGTCAAGAAACCCACTACCAGAAAATCCTATCTATCCAAATGGAAGAGGTTTTCTGTTTGGTGTCTGAAAAAACAACTTACACCACTGTTTGCAGAGCCACCAGTGGTCCTGTCTTAACTGTGTGAACTAATGAAAAGTGGCTTGTCATATTCTTTCATCAAGACACATTTATCTGCCATATCAGCATGTTTGCCTTTGACTCCTGCTTTGGTGTCCAGGTTGGAAGACAAGTTGTTCTTGAAAGGAGTTCTACACATGAGACCACCAAGGAAACCAATTCCTCCCCCATGGGATCAAAACTTTGTGTTGGCAAAGCTTACCTTAACTCCTTTTGAGCCAGCTAAAGCCTCTTCTCTACAGCATTACACATGGAACATTTTTCTCCTGGTGGCTTTTACCTCAGCCAGAAGGGTTTCTGAATTGCAAGCCCTCATGTCATTATCTCCTCTGACAGTTTTCCATCTGGACAGGGTATCCCTATGTACCAGTCCATCTTTCATGCCCAAGGTAGTGAGTGAGCTTTCACTGAATCAGGCCATCAGTCTCCCTACGTTCTTCCTATCTCCAAAATCCTGTAGTGAAAGGATCCTTCACACTTTGCATGTACACAGACAGCCCTGATATTACTTGGCAAAGACCAAGTCCATCCGTAAGTCTGATAGGAAATAAAAAGCCTTGGGTGATGGGAAATAAAAAGCCTATCACCCAATAGCCCTGGAACATCCAGTTTCCAAGCAAACTATTTCCTCCTGGATTTCAAAAGCCATTTCCTTCTGTTACATTGCAAATGGGAAGCAATTTCCTTCTCCAGTTAAGGCACATTCTACTAGGGCCTTCTTTAAAGGTTTGGATACAACTTCCATTTTGGAAACAGCTACATGGCCATCTGTGCACACTTTCACCAAACACTACAATTTAGATATCTCCAGGTCCAGAGCAGGATTTGCCTGGACTGTTTTCATAGATTTGTAGAAATTGTCTCTGCTTCTCCTCCCAATTCCTCTTATGCATGAGCTTTGGCAGTCTTCCTTATGTTATGGATATTGTAACGTATGAATAGAAGGACTTGGAATAGTTGTGTAAAATCTTACCTTAACCATAGATGTCCTTTTCTATATGCTGCAGTATAGTTTCCTCTTGTGCCTTCCCCCTGATACTTGCCTGACTTCTGGATACTCACTCCCTTCAGGCTGGTGCATGCCCGGCATTCAATTCTGAGGTAGGTGTGTGCTGACGTGCACTTTATACCTGACATCTGTTTACGGCCGACGTATTCTGTGTGATGCAGGCTGTCGCACATACCTTCATAGTGGCATTTTAACTTTGGTATAATGGCCTAATATACTAGTCAACTGGAGACTGACTCCCTCATGTTATGGATACTGCAGCATATTATGGTAAGATTTTACACAACTGTTCCTAGTTTTTCTGATGGTTACTTTTGTATTTCCATGTTACGTTTGTTTGCGTCTGTCTCTCTCTAGTGTTAAGGTAGCTAGTTAGTAAGCTGATTTTTTAGGTAAGTATATATCTGATGTTCATCATGTTGCACTGTTGCAGTCATTACACTTGGGTTATCCTACTGGCAGGCTACCCGTAGTCGGCCTGAATTCCAAAGTCTAGGTCCGGCGTCGGTTGCTGTCGCCTCTTCCCTGACGTCAGTGCGCCAGGGGTATAAAAGATGCAGCCGACGCCATTTTCTTCAGTCTTTCTTGTCGCGCGGTACCCAAAGCAAAAGCAGTTCGCAAGTGCCGGTCGGCCGACTCCTGAGATTTTCAAAAACAAATTTCAGGTCCGAAGTCTTCATTAAAGCTAAGTATCCCATTGGGGAAACTTTTTTCTTGCTCCAGTCCGATGTCAGAAAAAGTTAACAATTGTATTTCTTGTGGGAAGCAAATACCTCATAAGGATTTTCATTCTTACTTATTCCTTGCCTAGGCCCTGATCATTATGTTGCTAGCTGTCGGTTTTGTGCTAGATTTAGCCAGCGCACTATTAAGCATCGGTTTGACTTTGCCTTTCATTACTTTGGCCACAGATTCAATTATATAATGCCATCGAAGCGCCGACGACTGGAGTAAAAAGCGCAAGGAAAAAGAAAAGGACAGGCATCCGAGGTCCAAAACAGACTACGAGGCTTCCGCTAAGCCATTCGCCTGTTCTCAGGTGCTTTCGCAGCCCCTGGCGCCCGCTAACTACAGGACGCTGATGACTCCCACGTGGAGCCAGCTAGGCCTCTGGATACTCAAGGTATTGGACACTCGGAAACTATTCCCTCAGATGGGTCTGGAGCCGCTGAGCAAGCATCGGCTTTTGAGGGTGTTTTCAGACCTACACAGTTATATGTAAAGCCTACTTCAGCTTCCAAGGCAAATACTAAAGCAGTTCTAAAGACAAAGAAACAAGTACAAGATTCTTCTGGACAGACTACCATGCCTAAAAACCAGATGCTCAAAATGACCAAAGACCTAATTACCTTGATCAGGGGTTCCCATCCACCCCCCCCCCCGACAAGAGGCCTAGGCAAGAGACAGAATATGAATCTTCAGATCAGGTTTCCATTTCCTCCAAATCCTCTTCTGAACAGGAATACTCTCTTCCTCCTTATGAGGATTCTGATGCTGAAGAATCTATCCCTTCAGCCTCACTGTCTGAGGATTATTCTTTTGGGGAAACCCTGTATACCATGAGGGAGCACTTCCACTGGGGAGAGCCAAGACTATTCAGAATCTAAGAAAAGACTTGGAGATTTCCTTTTATTACCTCAGCACAGGCCTTTGGCTATTCCTCCTGTTAGACATTGTAGACGATGTATTTTCAGAGTCCGGACTTTCTCCTGACTCTTTACCTCCTGCTCCTGTTAAACCAGACAGATACTACAGGGTTCCAGATTCACATAAATTTCTTTATAAAAGCCCTGCTGCTGACCCAGAAACTATTTCTCAGGGTCCCAAAAGGGTCAAGGCTTCTACTGCAAAAACAGCCATTCACCCTACCCACAGAGATTCAAGGGCACTAGACAGATGGGGAAAAAAGGTCTACACTTCTGCTTCTTTGGCTGTGAGGGCTTTAAATTGTCAATTTCATATGCTTAAATATCAGCAATACTTAATGTCAATGCTAAAACAGAAAATGTTATCAAATTCTGATTGTACAGAAAATAAGGAAATGCAGGATTTATTGCATGCAACTGAACAAGTGGGAAAGCATACATTGCAATGTGGTTTTGATTCTCTGGAGGCCTCTTGCAGGGCTGCAGTTACAGGTTCTGTCATTAGGAGGCATGCTTGGTTAAAGGAACAGAATCTGCCAGATCATGTTAAAGCAAAGTTATTAGATGCTCCGTTACAGCATGATGCCTTATTTGGTGTTAAAGCAGAGGATGTGTTGAAGAAAATGGAGGACAAAGCGAAATCTATGCAAACTGTACAGGATTTCTTACTGGTACAGCCACCCAGATTTAGCAGAAACTGGTCTACAAAGAATTGGTCCTTTCCAGTGTCAGACAGGCCACAAAGAGGCAGATCCCAGCCTCAGGGCTCATACAGGCCTAAACAGTGGGGTGCTTCTACCTCCAAAAGCGGAGAAGACAAAACACAGCTATACAGGAAACAGTCCCAATGACTTTCCTCTGCCAGCACCAAGCACTTATCGTTTGGCAGCCCCCTTAGGGGGAAAACTAGCACTTTTTTCTCAAAATTGGCACATGATCACCCAGGACAACTGGGTTTTGAATATAGTTTCCCAGGGCTTACGGATTCCACTTTCACACCCTGCCAAGGTCAAAAGGTATGCCAAACCTGCTACACAGTCAATGGGCAGAAGCACAAAAACAAGTTTCTTCCCGCATGGATATGAGAGCCATTCAGCAAGTGCCACAGCAAGAGCAGGGACAAGGATTTTACTCTACTTTTCTTGGTACCCACAAAAGACAAAGCCTGGAGACCCATACTGGACCTGTCTATTCTAAATACATTTCTGGATGTTCCAAAATTCAAAATGTTGACTCTGCAGCAGCTTCTGCCCATGCTGGGCAGGAAGGCTTGGCTTGTAACTTTGGACCTAAAAGAGGCATACCTGCATATTCCAATCAGACAATCTTGCAGTAGATACCTCAGATTCATAGCTGGCTCAATGCACTACCAATTCTCTGCACTGCCCTTTGGCTCATCTACTGCACCCAGGGTCTTCACAAAATGCCTGGCACCAGTAATTGCATTTTGCAGACAAAGAGGAATTCAAATATATCCTTACTTGGACGACTGCCTTATTCAAGCAGAGAACAAGGACATTCTGCTAAGGCATCTGGCGTTTGTAAAAAGATTACTAATTTGCCTAGGGTACACAGTAAACGAAAAGAAATCAAAACTAGTACCCTTGCAAGAGATAATATTCCTGGGTGCAAGCTTAAATACAACTGCCCAGATGACTTATCTCACGCCAGACCAACAAAGGCAACTGACTTCTTACTTCAAAATGTTGGCAACAAAGACCCAGTTATCTGCAATAAAAATTCTGCAGGCTTTGGGCTTCATGGCATCCTGCATTCTGCTAATTCCATATGCCAGACTGCATATGAGGAAACTACAATGGTATCTAAAAAGTGTTTGGACTCAACATTGCCACAGCCTGGAAACATTAACTACCCTCATTCCTTGCCTGCAATAGGAGTTTCGATGGTGGGCACAGGCCTGTCACCACAACAAGGGACAGCCATTCACCCTACCCACAGCCAGGCAGTCAATAACAGATGCTTCAGATATGCCTGGGGGTCCCACATGGCAAGAAAATGTATTCAGGGCACATGGCCCACAAGCCAAAGTCACCTTCATATCAATCAAAATGAGATGCTGGCTGTTCAGAATGCCCTGACAGATTTCAAGCATCTACTCCATCCAGGACAACTACTGATAAGGACGGACAATACTACAGTCATGTGGTACATAAACAGGGAGGCACCCATTCCTACCCCCTCTGCAGACAAGCCATGACCTTGTGGGACACAGCATTGACTTATCACGTACACCTGCAAGCACAATTCCTGCCAGGAAAGAAAAATACTCTGGCAGACGAACTAAGCAGAAACCTCATGGATCCCCACGAGTGGAAACTGGATCCACAAGTCTTCAGCATGATAATAAAGAAATGGG